>NC_072471.1:15362382-15389882 GCF_027596085.1 Anoplopoma fimbria | reverse complement strand
CAAGTCAAATAAAGAGCAAAAAATGAAGGTAATCTTTCTCATCAAACCCCCATTCTTATTAATTTAATGTTCATTGTTAAAATGAATTACAGGTGACCCAGTGACTCCTAAATTGATATATGAGAAAACTTGCAGCATATTTAATGCAGTTGCTGAAAAGGTTTCAATCCTCTACTCATAAAAGCCATGAAAACACCAACTAGCCCTGACATTTTTTTCCTCCTTATATAATTTATGCTCAACTTGTAATTCTGATACGACTGACAAGCACCCAAGGGCAGCATAATGTTAATTTGCAAGGTTGACATGTGGGAACACAGCACAGGCTGTCGTCTCAGAGTTTAAAAGGTTGGATGAACTGAAGAAAGTTGGCAGCAGCAGAAAATTAAACCCACAAGTCTCCAGGGATTTATGGACTGTCTAATGCAGATCACTACGGGACGATTTCAGACCTTTCTGTAAGAGTGCAGCAGCTGGATTCTGACAGCCACTCCGCCCACAGGCAGAAACCTGGGTCGTAATATTCGCTTACAGGGCTTCCTAGCAGGCCGTGATTGGAAATTTCATCGCTTATTGGGGCCCGTGAGTGAGGCTAATATTTTCCTTATTGTTAGAGTAACATAATTGCCCTTTGGCTATCAATTTTACAATACTCCTACTGCCGTGCAAATGATGTGAAGCTACAGCCAGCAACCAAGTTAGTTTAGCTAGCTGAGAAAGACTGTTTCTGTCAAAAGGTAACAAAATCCACCAGTCTTCATATAAATGTCTATCAGCAGGCATGTAAAATCCTCAACTCACGCAGACACACTCACACAACACACACACACACACACACACAAACACACAAACACACACACACACACACAGAACACACACATTTAACTCTGTGTTTGATACAGAAAGGGATGCAGATTTAGTCCTCAACTCACGCAGACGTTTCCTCTTCTTATCTAACTCTCGGCAACAGAGTGAATATTTTTAAAAAATTGACAAAACTGCTCAATTTCCTTTCTAGCAGAACCGTTTGTGTAACATTTGATTTTGCCCATATTGAGCCAAGTGCAACGTTGCATAACTTTGGAGAATATTTGATGTCCGTTTTCATCTATTTATACACAATTTCTCCCTAATTTAGGCTGATGTTTGGTATTTTTGGAACCGTCGGGACTTAGACTTAAATGTCAAATAAAGTCCTGTAGGTTTAAATAAAGCTTGGCCGCACAGCATGTGTTTGAAATGAAGAGCACACTGCAGTGGGTTGAGGAAGATAAGAGATGATATTCTGTTTAACCATGTCGGTGTCTGATCTGTTTTTTGAAGATTTGTCATGAGACTGCAAAGCCTCTGCCTATCTTCAGAACCCCAGAAACTATGTCCGTGTTTGTTCTGTTGTGTTTCAGAGCCCTTCATGAGGAACGGCCGTCCCCCCACCTCGCACAGCATGCACTCCTTCCTGCACCAGTACACCGGCTCCTTCAAGAAGCCCCCACTCCGCCGGCCGCACAGCGTCATCGGCGGCACCCTGGGGTCCTTCATGGCTATGCCACGCAACGGCAGTCGTCTGGGTGAGACACACACACACGTGTTCGCACACTCATACATAATGAAGGAAGTGAGTAGTGGGAGTCCAGATGGCGTCCGGGAACAAACAGAAAACGTGTCACGGTCCTAAGTTTTGTCCATCCTGCTTCTTGTATTGGAGAACACACTCCTGGCCAGAGTGACTGGGTGTCTTGACCACGAGTGACAGCTGGATGGGGTGTTCAGTCAAACATGACGCAGTTTCTTGTGTAAACTTATTCACCACATTCGATCCGTGGCAGGGACTCTCAGACCAAAGGGTGACGAGATGATTCAGGGGACAGCGTGAAACAGAGGAACAAAGTGTTGTGGGGCTTCTAGAAACGTACCGTTTGTTAAACTGCAGCAACTAACGCTTTGAAAAGCACATGGTCTTCATTATCTTACTCAGATAAGGACCTGTCGTATGTGCAAACGTTAGTTGACAGAATTCTATTCCTTTATCTGTTTGTGCCCCAGACCTCCAGATCCGTCTCATTGACCGATCCGTTGAGGATTCAGTTAGAGTTAGCTTATTGCAGAGGTTCCCCTCATCATAATTTGGTGTAACAGCTTTGTTACCCACCATTGATGGGTAATGGTGGGTTCAAGATACTGATAGGCATTCATTCCAGATTCATTATTGATTTCACAGCCTGTATGAGCATGAGTATCAGTTACACTTCACTGTGACACACAGATGCTGCCGTAAACCTTAAACACTGTTAAACATTGTATGATAGATTTTTTTTTTCCCTACATGGACAGGCAGCAATAACCAGCATCTGTGCAAACAGTCTGTTGGACTCAATGTGAGAGTAACATTATTTCAGTAAATACATGTACCCTTATTGATGCTTCTCGAAGCAAATTGATGCGGCCGGTTGATACTCTAGAGGACCTGTTGAGCCTCGCACTGGACCATGGCCTAGATAGAGGGACTTGGATCTGAAAACAGGACAGTTAAGTAGGACATTGATGTACCACCTACTGCTGCTACACTCTGTGCTTATTAGCAACGCTGCTAAAGGAAGTAAAGGGAATAAGTAGGGAGAGAGAAATATCATAAAGTCAGTGAATAAAGAAGGGAAGTGAATGAAGGATGTGTGGAGATGATCAGGACAGAACGACCAAAGGTGGGTGGAGAGACAGATCCTTCTAGATTTTGGAGAGAGGAAGAAATGAGGCAAGAGAAGATAAGAGACGTGCAAAAGCAGGAGAAGAACAACAATGTAGGAAGATTAGACTGTTGTGAGACGGTGAAAATATTATTGTGAGAGAAAGAATTTGGGAGTTTTTTGGAGAAGATGACGGGATAAAATAGCAGTGATGGAGAGGAATGTGAAAGTAAAAGGACTCTGAAAGTAGGACAGATGAGATCATTTGCACAGGTAGTGAAGGAATGTGTTGAAGCAACAGTGGGAGTCTGATCGACTGCCGCTAAAGAGAAAACAAGTTAGGAGCGATGGAGAAATATGTAGAGTGAAAGGGAAAGAAAGACATGAGTGGGAAGTGAAAGAAATTGGGGAGGTTTTAAATGTTTTTAAAGTGAACACAAGAGACAGTGAAGTGACAGAAAAAGGGAAGAGAGATCATTTGGTTTTCAAAGAGGAGACAAGTTGAAGAAGGAAAGTGGGGCGAGAATGAGTTGTTTGCAAGTTGATTATAGAGAGAAAGAGGCGAGGTAAGGTGGAAGAAAGTGTGACGGTTAAAGTGAAGGAAAGCGAGAGCGACAGAAAGGGGAATGACATTTCTAGAAGATATCAAAGTAATTTTTCAAAGCATGCATAGGTGGTCTTATTGTAAATTTCTAGGATTCTAGGAACAAATACTTGGCCAGAATAAATACAACAGCAGCGTGATTGATCTGGTCACAGTGCAGCCTAATAAAGTCATGCTATTTTGATAAAAAGGTCAAAGTCAATTATTAGCCAATTTCCATCAGGCCATGGGCAACCGAAGGCTCATTTAATGCTGTTCATGGCACACGACAGCGGGGTACAATACAAGTTATGAGTTGGTTACCTTACTTAGTTCTTCATTAAACAGCTCACTCTAACTTCTCCTTCTTGTTCCAATACTAATAATAACGATCCGTGCAAAATAACTGCTGTCTTGTTTTGAAGATGCGTTTTTGCTAAACAATTATGGCTAACTGCACTAGCTTCCATGACAAATGTATTGTTGAATTGTTCATAAATAAAAGCCACGTGCTATTTTTCCAGTTCTTTTGAAGTTAAAATGCTTTAATAGCGTAACTATGACTAGCGTAATAACTCAGCTTTGTGGATATGCTGATATCAATGACATGGAGTCATGTATTTACCTCATGTCCTGTGAACCCTGCAATGGAATTCCGGACCCCGCCTCTAACAATGAAAACAATTGTATATAGTATATAGAACAGAATGTAAATAAATTGAATGGCTTTGCTGAAAAATTGCCGAACATGAATAGTATAATTATCTAAATGATAGTAATTTTAATTAAACAATACAATCTAAGATTAATTATTTCCTTGTTTTCCCAAATAAAAACAAAAAATTGACATTCTGTCATTGATACTCATTTTATTGCTATGACAACTATAACTGTATCACAATGGGTTAGTCGGTATATATGGTTAGGAGAGATGCTGAATGTGCACATGCTCTCAAACACAAGTAGAAATTGATCAACCAGGTTCTCTAGTACATTTACAAGACTTTCATTGACTGTTTTATACCGTTAGTGACTGCTGACTCCTCTTAAAGGGCCGGTAGGGGCAGCAAGGGATCAGTAACTGCCTTAGCAGCAAAAGGCATTTACGGCAATCTCCGAGGCTAAAAATAAGTCTTACCAAGTTTGTTGTGGGCCACATTTTGGACTTTTTTGTGCCTCAAAAACTGACATCCATAGAAAATAAATGCTGCTTATAAATTATGTATCCAACCAATATGTTATGATCAACTACAGTTAGGCAGGACACAAGATGAATAAATCCCCTTTTTTGTGATCTGGGCCGCCATCTTGACTGTAAGGGAGTGAGATTCAGCTCTTCTTTGTTTCGGACGGGAGAGGGATACACACTTGGAAGAGATCTGCACTCTACTGAGTGCGTTTTTTAGTTGAAAAATGGGGCCTCTTGGGAAAACAGAAGAGATAGATGAACGTTGGTGGTTGAATAGGCAAAAAAAGAGGAAAATAGAATAAAGAATGAGGAAGGATGTGGAGCAGATGGAAACCTTGCCACAATTTCCTGTTAATTATTTGTACCTCCCTCACCTTCTCCCATATCATTTAAAAAAATGTAATACACACAGGCCATATCTTCTTGCCTTCTCTATTGTGGTGAATTCCAATGACTTTTAGTGTTAGATATTCTCTTACACTTATAGCTGTGGTAGGCAGTACATTTTTAGATTTATTGGGAAAAACTATAATAACCTAACAGCATCTTGTAATTAACATTGCCTGAGAGAAAACTGCAGGAAAGTTGCTATCCCAGCAGTGGCAACATCTACACGGCAAAGCAACACAAAAAGGAAGGAGGAATCATCAAAAAGGAAGTGACAGTATTGGTGAAGCCTTTCAAAGATGGAGAGAAAATGCTGCTAATAATGTAGCCTTCTGCTAAACTCACAGCTATGGTAAGCACAAAGCTAAACTATTAGCAACAATTTATCTCCATCTCTGAAAGGCTTCACCGATAGCATAGCTAGCTAGAGCCTCTAATCACAGGATGTCATCTAATAGGGGTTTATTGGGCCACAAGTTTGCAAAGAAAACTGGACAGTAATTCACTTAGAATCGATGCTATAAAACAGCATCTGGATCTCAATCAAGATTTGGACCATATTTTAAAAGAATGACTAGTACTCCTACAGGTTACTGTAAGAAGGCTGTGTATTTGCCCGTTCATATCCGGTGAGAGGGGCTTAGTAGAGAGAGGGGTGTGAGGAGAGCTTCAGGAGGAGGGCTGAAAAGCTTTTTTGCTTTATTCTTTTACCCTTTTCCAGGAAACTGCCTACCCTGGGTTACCACTTGAATCACTATATCCTGAGAGGTTTGTATGGTATTTTAACCAATGACATCGTACATAAACTGCCTAGCCCAGCTTTAAAGAGCTACTGTAGTATATCCAGTTCTTCCACTTGAACCAAGCAGCAAGTTCAGACACAGAAGCAGCAGAGAAACCTCACTTCGACCATCCGTGGCAACAGGGTGACACGCTGAGTGGAATTGAACGAGTCAGCCCCCAGAGGAAAATCCTGAAAACTATTTCGGCTTCTAAAAGTGGATCAGTATTTCCTTTAATCTGAGGAGACTTTGTGTTTTCTTTTACCGTATGACCACAGACAGGTTCACATTCTGGGGCAAAGGGATCTTCTGGGTTGTGGCCAAACCGCGGCGTAAAGAAAACGGACTTTACAGTATGAGGAGAAGTTTGTTAATGAGGTCCATGAATAGAGTGAGAGCTTTGTTAGGGTGTAAAAACACAATAATTCTCTCATAAAATCTAGTCTAAATTTTTTTAATGAATTATCTCTGTGGGATATTTAGAGAACTAATCAGGTTCATCATGTTTGAAATGACTGAAACGCTTATTCTACAACAACAAAATAATTATTTCTCCCGTCATTTCTCTGCTCAGCTTTCACGTTTGATGACAGACTGCATGGTTGGAGCTGCTGACACTCTGATGACAGGGAGCTGCTCAACCATGGCTTCTCATTAACTGTGTGTGTGTGTGTTAGTGTGTGTTGTGTGTGTGTGTGTGTGTGTG
Source organism: Anoplopoma fimbria (assembly GCF_027596085.1). Taxonomy (NCBI): domain Eukaryota; kingdom Metazoa; phylum Chordata; class Actinopteri; order Perciformes; family Anoplopomatidae; genus Anoplopoma; species Anoplopoma fimbria. The sequence goes on along the minus strand of NC_072471.1, from coordinate 15,383,554 downwards.
TGTGTGTGTGTGTGTGTGTGTGTGTGTGTGTGTGTGTGTGTGTGTGTGTGTGTGTGTGTGTGTGTGTGTGTGTGTGTGTGTGTGTGTGTGTGTTGGGGGGCGGGGGGCATGTGGTTTGTACATCAGTGTGTTTGCTCCTGCTGTATGGTAGTAGTGGTCGTTTTATTGCCCTGGAGGAAGTGGTGCTGGTTAGAGAGCTTAATCTATGGCCTCTGGGGTTACAAGGGTGTGAGAGAGAGAGGAATGGGTAGAGAGACATAGAGAGTAACACAGAAGGTGTATCAAGTAAAGATGTGCATTTCATAACATCTTTACAGGTTGCTGTGCAGTTTGAGGACCAGTAAAAATTTGATATTTCTATTCACTCTCCCTAAGTTGACTTTTACTTTTTACATTATTATCAAAATATAATAGTCTAGTAGACTTCCTCTTATTTGAATTTGACTGACGTGATTGCCTGATGAGGACCACCAGTTTTTATTTTCTTCCCTGTCAAAAGTCCGTCCATCCTTATCTTTCTGATCTCTGGATAGATCTAGCTAGCCCAAATCTTGCTAGCCTTGCAAAATTAGGGCACACTCATTTCCCCAGCGTTCCCAAATGAATCCGATTTTTCACGGCAGACATTGTGACTTGTCAAAGCAGGAAAACCACAGATGGAACTAAACACATTAACGACGCCTCTGCTTCAGCAATTAATGCCGTCCGATGCAGCAATTCACAGACGTGACGCCTGTGTTTGACAAGTCCCTACTAACTATCAATATAAGTGACTAAAATAATTAATAAGTAATAACTTAACAGTATTAATGGCTCTATTGTCTATCCTAGACAAAATTGATTTAAAAAAAAAAAAGTCAATGTTAGACTTTCCAAAGTCAATAAATACAGTTTTGATCACTTCAAGTGGTTGAACAGTTAAGCAATTATTGTATTAGTTGATTGACAGAGAATTAATTAGCAACAATGGTGGTCATCGATGACTCATTCAAGTCATTTATCAGACTAAAGGTATGACATTCTCTGGTTCCAGCTTCTCAAATGTGAGGATTTGTTGCTTTTCTCTTTTCTTTTGTATATCTTACAGTCATTTGAAGAATCCCCTCAGGCTTTAAGAAGTTTTGATTTGGAATTTCTCACTTTAAACTGACATTTTATGGACCAAATGATGGACTCATTTGAAAGAGAATCAATTGTTGCAGCCCTTATCAATCCATTCGTATATGTTATATTGGCAACACTCTGCTTTAAGTTCCCCATATTCATAAGCAGTAGATAAACATTTAATGGTTTATAACACTCTATATTTTTTGCTCTGGTTTATGCTTTTAGATGCTTGTTTAAGAAAGGAGATGCACTTATGACTTCTGGTGACTAGTAGTTCTCTTGAATACCTATGTTGAATACACTTCCTGTAAGTCGCTTTGGATAAAAGCGTCTGCTAAATGACTGTAATGTAATGTAATGTAATATATTATATATATTCATATATAATGAAGTTGTAAGCATACAACTATAACTCCTCCTGTAGGCACTCACAAGAGGAGGCTACTGTATTAACAGATTATGAATTACAATATAGAAAAAACAGTTGTGATAATATAAAATAAGTCTACATAGTGAAAGTTATAATGTTGACCAACACTGTACATTAATAAACGCTTACACTTACAACTACATTATAGTGCGTTATAAACTACTTGTGTTTATATAGTGCTTATAAATGCTACATCACCGTAATATAAACAGCAACCTATCGATCATATTATACGGACTGGACAAGGTCAGATTCATAATAAAGGGGCAATTTTAGTCAGATTTAATGCGACTTTCTACCCTGTCGAAAAAATATCCAATAACGTGTTTCTATGTGTTTTTCTAAAGTATTGCATTATTCTCATTCTGTCTCAGATATTGTGCATGAGAACCTGAAGATGGGCTCCGATGGGGAGAGCGACCAGGCATCTGGAACGTCTTCAGACGAGGTGCAATCTCCGACCGGCGTCTGTCTGAGGAACCGTATCCACCGGCGGATCTCCATGGAGGCGAGTAACTGAAATAAAAAAGGCTCTCATGGCAGCGTTCCATGCGTAACCCCCTCTCCTTCTGCTCTGCTCACCTCCTCCTCCTCCCCCTAAGCCTTTTGGGAGATCTGATTTGGGGGCGGGGGTCTCTTATTGGGCTCTCGGTGTATCTTGGTGATAGAAGTCCCGCTCCCGGAGGACCACCTGGTAAAGAGATGTAGTGTGATGATTTTTTTGATGATTTTTCTAGATGTCTGCCGTCTCTGTGCTGCTCCAGAGCAGCTGGGAGAGGAGTCTCCTTTGTTCCTCTTATAAAGAGAATGAAGTTATGCCATTTAAAATGATGTTTGCATTTAAACACCTGCTAAACATTGTTTTAATATTTGCAATATGCAAAACATTGCTTTGCAAAAAGCAAACAAATATTACATTTTTAACATTTCTAGTAAAGTCCTACCTTAAACAGGGCACAATACTACATCCCCTTCAGTTACTCATTTCCATGTCTTGTTCATATTTTCCTTTCCAACCAAAATAGGTTTCACCAACCAGAACAAGGTTTTTAAACACCTGCTGGATCAAAGATGATAATTTGTCCTTGATGGCCCACAGGGTAAAACAGACACGGTAACTTGTACAAGCTCAGCAAATGAAAATATGAACAGGACAAATGGGAGAAAAGAAAACTCCTCATGATCATCAGGGGACTCGTTTGCCTGCAAGTTTCTAATTTCACGGTGGTTTTGCATGAATTCACTGAGACACTTCCTGTTGCAGACCGCCACTAATTTATCGAGCATCTGTTATATTGTTTCACACTGTAAATCCGCAGCTGTGAGAGGTTAACCTCTTCTTTTGCAAATATAATGATGCTATATTTTGGTTACGTTGGGGGTTTACTCCAAATTGAATGCAGACCTTCCAAATAAATCATCTTGATCTTTATAAATAATTGAAACCCTGAAGGGGGTTTAAATCTGAAGAGGGTTAGTGTCTCATCCTGGAGGCCTCCTGCCCCCTGCTGGCAGAGGAGAGGATGTGACTAAATCAATCTCGAAAACCTTCTTTCTTCTCTGTCACTCAAGCACACAGTGACCTCATTTTTAGTGTTTATTACATTTGAAGGTGCACATAACAAGAGGAGCTCAAGGATCTGTTGATAATAAGTCGACCTGGTGCTCACACACACACACACACACACACACACACACACACACACACACACACACACACACACACACACACACACACACACACACACACACACACAGGCTCAGTTACATGAGTGGAAGTGCTCTGCTCTTCTTCTAAGCCGTATTGTTTGTGAAAGGAGGTTAAGGACACAGTACGCTCGCTTACATTTATTTATAGTTAAAGGAGACACTTTTACGCTTCCTCAATACTACACCACAAACCTAGACTACAACATTGTTATATAATACCAATAAAAGGGTGAAGGGGTGGCAGCAGAATATTATGTGGAGAATTTAGTAAATACAAATCAAAAGTTACTATGAACTTAGAGGGCCTAATATAGTGTTTAAGACTGACAGTTTTCCAAGTGGAACCTTATGAAGTCACTTCCATTGTCAATTACCTTTACAAATTTGTTGTCATTTCATTTTCTCTTGATCTATTCATAGATACTTCGACACTACTTGCAAGTGCTAACAGTTGCAACACATTTTTTTTTTAAAACCATGCTGACAAAGTGCTTACTAAAACAACATAAATAGTTTAAAAAAAAAAGTTAATAGAGATGGATTAAATGCTTAGAGGACAGACAAAGTCTGTTGTAGACCGACATTCAGTGAAGACTTTTAAAGACACCAGTTTACATCAGATAGAAAGCAGCACAGAGTTGTGTTATATAATACTTCCCCTCTATATATGATAGATATGCTCAACATAATTAGAGCGTCTATTTGAACCCTCACTTGTCATAATACATCCTCTCTGAGCAGCATTGTCACAGAGGACAAAGCACCGCGGTAATGAAAAGCGAGCGGCTGACTTGATGGTATTTGTGGAGAAGCCAAAGCTTGAAAGCGCGTATGATGAGCAAACAGATGTGACGTCTTCTCTCGCTGTATTTTTACTCCAATCACCCTCGTTTTTTTCCCACATCACTCGGCATTATGTCAGTTCATCGCTATCAGATGTGGTCTTATTTTGATCCTGGAATAGATATGATCAGTCCTCCACAACAATAAGATTTGAACTCAGTAATACTGACAATGACAGGCTGCGGTGGGAAGACAGACGGAGAATACAGTCTCTTTAAAGAGTTATACACACATCTGTGGTTTGTTTTTATTCTTGCCTGTTTCTCACACTGCTCTGCTTGCAGGTGTGTGTTTTCATCATCACAATCTGTGATGATTTGTGCTTTATAAAGGTTTTTGCTGTTCAGCCACAGTCACAGGAGTAGGAGGGAGATGAGAGCAAGTTATTTCAGACGCTGTGTGTGTGTGTGTGTGTGTGTGTGTGTGTGTGTGTGTGTGTGTGTGTGTGTGTGTGTGTGTGTGTGTGTGTGTGTGTGTGTGTGTGTGTGTGTGTGTGTGTGTGTGTGTGTGGACTCAGTAGCCTAACTCGTCTTGTGCTTGCTTGCTGTTGAAACATGCCCCACATCATATACAGACACGAGGCATTTAGCAGTTTATTTCCTCACGGTGTGCTGTGATGTGAGCAGATTGCATAAAAGCTGGTTACCTCACAGTGAGTGCTGAAGTTTGAGGAGTATGAGGAGCTTGAATTTGGCTTTAAATATTAAGCTTCTTTTACATAGTTGCAAAACTATATACTAGATACCCCAGCTCCATTACTGGAATGTCAAATCACAAACTCGGTCACAATTCAAAACATTTTTAACATTTTCTTTTCTATGTGTGTATGTTTTAGGACCTCAACAAGCGCCTGTCACTGCCTGCCGACATCCGAATTCCCGACGGTTACCTGGAGAAGCTGCAGCTCAGCAGCCCGCACTTCGACCAGCCGCTCAGCCGGCGCTCCCGCAGAGCCTCCCTGGTCAGTGTCTGTGTGTGTGTATGTGTGTATGTGTGTTTGTGTGCTGCCTTTTTCATTTCTCGGCGGCGCAGACTCTCTCTGTGCAAGTCACCATGGCAACTGGCCCGCTGTGAGACCGGGATGGATTAATCCGGAGTCACAAGTGCTCACCTCCTGCCTTTAGCCCATCAAATTAGATCATCATACTCAGCTGTGGTGTGATTATACAGCTTTGTTGCAGACTGCCAGCGACATGGAGGTCTATGTATGTCAGAAGTTCGCCAACAGAGACACATGAGCTTAAAGAAGTCATTGTTGGTGCAAACCGGATACTGTTTTTGATTCTTTCTAAAGGCGTCATGTAAGAAATTCTGCTTTTCTTGCCCCCTTTAGTGCTTTGATATATTGTTGTTATAGAGGATGACCATACTGTGATGCTGAAGAAGACGTTTACAACGTGGTGATTCTCAGCACTCTGAAGTTATAAGGAGTGTCTTTCTGTCATACGATTTCACAGTGGATTTATGGATGTTTGTTCATGAAAGACTAGTGCGTATCGTGCATGTGTATTCAGATTTGAGTTATGATTCTTAGAAGGAAATTGGGTGCTGAAGGTTTTAAAGTACCCTCACTGTGTGAAAACCTCTGATCCCAACCATCGACTGTGCTCGTCAGCTTCTGGTGTCAGTCAGAAACAAAGAGCCAGGAAACCTGGAGCTGCTTCTTTTTTTTTTTGCGCCATCGTTCAACACTCGAAACACAGTAGAGGCACGGAGAACAGTGAACAGTTAAAGAAAATGAAACAGAATACAACACCCCTGAGTTATTTTTTGAGTTTATATGAAGATGTATCTAAATGTTTGGGGAAGCTTCACTTCCGTAATGAAAAGATCCTGTAAGTGTGTTGAAATGAGCTTAATTCTGGCAGGAAGTTGCAGGAACAGTTCCAGATCCACGGATTAAGCATATTTCAGAATCCAAAGTGTGACTTTAACCTTGTCTAAATCTGTGCTAAAAGTGACTTTGTCCTCTGTCTTTTCCTCAGTCGGAGATTGGCTTCGGCAAACTGGAGACGTACATTAAGCTGGACAAACTGGGAGAGGTGAGGAATTCCTTGAAATGCCATCTGATACCATTAATGAAGGAGATATTTTTCACAGCTCACGTTAAGTCCGTAAATATTAAACCACAGTTTGTGTTGCATTCAGGGAACCTACGCCACAGTATTTAAAGGGCGCAGCAAACTGACAGACAACCTGGTGGCACTGAAGGAGATCCGGCTGGAGCACGAGGAGGGAGCGCCATGCACCGCCATCAGAGAAGGTAATCCCCTTTTGTCTCCTCCATTTGTACACCATTCACCAACAAAATTCTGACTTTCCGAAAAAAATATATATAAATAACATTTGTGTATAAAATACCTTTAATTGGGGTCATGGGGCATTTGTCATTAAAAAGTGTAACAAATTGTCTGTCTTTGTCTCGGCCTGTAGTGTCGTTACTGAAGGACCTCAAACACGCCAACATCGTGACACTTCACGACATCGTCCACACTGACAAGAGCCTCACACTCGTCTTTGAGTACCTGGTAAGACTCACTCCTTGCCCATGTTCGCAATGAATGATGTTTTTTTTCTCTCTTTTACCAATCCAGGTTAATTTATCACTCAAAACCTCCAAAATAAATGAAAGGGCAAACGTTACACCATTTATGTGGATGCCAATCAGTGGAGATGGTATATGTAGTTAATTAGAGCAGGAAGTTCATCAGTGTGTGCTATATTGACCGAAAAAGCTGAGTCCTTCACATAAGCAGTTTGCAAGACAGGCGAAGAGAACGTGGAAGTTCTCAAATGCAAGGAAGCATTTTGCAGCTGCAAACTCAGATTTCTGGGTCATTATAGCACACACTGAGGAATTTATTGCTTTATACAATTACCTTCAACAGTGATTTGACATCCACATAACTAATGGCTTTGTTCCCTCTGAGTCTATAATGATAATTCATTGCAGTAGATGAGAGGCCATCGTGTTTTGCTAAATTGTGCAAGAACAATATAAGGTTGTCTTCATTATTTTACATTCAGGAACAACGAGACGGCAAATATCTCTATAGCATGTAGATGAAAGCTCTGGGAAATGATCTACAGTGATGTCAAACACGAAGGGAATGTAGGAAATGAGGAGAAACATTACTAGATTAATGATTTATGATAAAGCATTGCTGCATCAACAGGATGTGTGAAATAGAAAAATTGATGAGTCAGAAATACAAGGTGAAATGTATGTGAAAAGAGATCTCTGGGTGTCATTGGATCTACTTCCTGTCTGATGGTGTCATTTCTCCCTGTAGGACAAGGACCTGAAGCAGTACATGGATGACTGTGGAAACATAATGAGCATGCACAATGTGAAGGTGAGATTACTGATGTTTTTATTCTGTGTTCTTCACTTTATATTGTAGCTCTGTTATTGTCCCTCACTTAGAGACTAAAAGTCTCTTTTGCACATTTCAATTTGAATTAACATCCCATCAGAGGAATTGAAAAATTATTCCTGTAAAGGATGGAAAATTGTGGACCTGGATCTGCCTTGTTCCACACGATTGTTTCCAGTGTAAGAAGCAAAAGAACATTTCAAACTCTGTAGCGACAAACCAAGGTATTTCACATCATTTTTGCACACATCTCTCCAGGTCTTCCTGTTCCAGATTTTGCGAGGGCTGTCGTATTGTCATAAGAGGAAAGTTCTCCACAGGGACCTAAAGCCCCAGAACCTCCTCATCAATGAGAAGGGAGAACTCAAACTGGCTGATTTCGGTAAGCGGAACTACAGCAGCAGCTGTTTCCTTTTAGGGCAGTGGAGTACGGTTTCCTGTTGTCCTTGCAGAAACTTCGTGAATTTAAGCTTGAAAGTTTTATGAAAATGCATTTGATTATTTCCAGTTCTGTTCTTCACAGATACAATGCTTCTCTCCTGTGTAAACAATCTGTCTTGTGTCTTTTATGGGCTGGCAGGGCTGGCGAGGGCCAAGTCTGTCCCGACTAAAACTTACTCCAACGAGGTGGTGACTCTTTGGTACCGGCCTCCTGATGTTCTACTGGGATCCTCTGAGTACTCAACGCAGATCGACATGTGGTACGAGCCTCACAAGAACCCCGCTGCTCACACTACTGATACTTAATGAATGCAGGACTAGTCCATTAATCAATGTGTTGATAATATCAAAATAATAATTTTGATATTCATTAAATAATTTGAGCCATTCATCATGTAAATATACCAAACATTTTGAATCAATAGCATCTGAACATTTAATAACTTATAATATTAATTAAAAAAATGTAATCAATCATGTGTGTGTCTCTCCAGGGGTGTTGGCTGCATATTCTATGAGATGGCTGCAGGTCGGCCCTTGTTCCCCGGCTCCACCGTGGAGGATGAGCTCCACCTCATCTTCAGGTTACTGGGTGAGTCACTCCTGCCAGGCCAGATAACCAAAAAGCCTACTAACTAAACCCAGCAAAACACTGTATGTCTGACTGGTTGTGATTCTCTGACTTCAGGCACACCAACGGAGGAGAACTGGCCAGGCATCTACTCCATCGAAGAGTTTAAATCCTACAACTTCCCCAAGTACAAGCCACAGCCGTTAATCAACCACGCTCCCAGGTACTGTTGGCTACATTTGCGGGCTTCCACGTTTTTTCCTGTTTGCATTTTGTCGGTGTTTTATGCACCCGTGGCTCTATTTTTATTTTTTTTACCGGCCCTTCGCATGTATGCAATATTGGTGTGTTTTCATGAGCGTATGCATGTTTGTGCCGCGGGCAGGAAATCCTGTTGAACATTTCACAGACCACTTCCTTCCTCCCATGAGCCCCCACATTCCTGTCCAGCCCGTGTTGCAGGCAGACAGTAAACCGTTGCTCCTCCTTTTGTCTCCTCTAGGCTGGACGGCGAAGGCATTGAGCTGTTGCTGGCTTTCCTCAGAGTGAGTCTTTACTTCCTGCATAATACTCAGAATGCAATTCACACCTAACTGATTTGTCTAGCTCATTTCAAACCTGTTTTCATTTTTCATTTTCTAATTTTGAAACACATTAGACTAATTACTTATGTAACTCATTACATTAATACTCAAAGCTAGGGTAGGTAATATTAAGTGACGTGCACTCATTGCATGTCAACAGTCTTCCACAAGCTGCTAGCTTGACAGCTGTCAGTCCTAACATTAGCCATGTTAGTTGTTTACGTTCATAATGATCATTTTGGTGGAGCGGCTTTGGAGGGAGGCCTGAAGGTTAGGCTGTCATTTTTGTGCTGTCTTGGCGACTTTCTCTTAGATTTAGCCAATTTTGTAGCTAGTGCTGCTAGCTACTTTCATTGAAAAAAGGGTTGGCAACACTGGACTGGGTGCTAAAATATAGCGTACTCGTGCTGGTTTCTACCCAAGCTTAAACCTATGAACTGTAATTATAAACACAGTTTGCTTTCTATGTCTCAGAATTTTGTACTTACTTAGTTTTAATAATGCACTGATACTCTCGATTTTATTTCTAGTATGCTTTTGAAATTTTAAATATGATTATACATAAAGATCAGCATAAGCACATCATTATTCTTGTTATTACACAAATTGTTATTTATTTAAGTAAATGTGCTTAAATAAACTTCTAATTGCTTGATTGATTCTTAAAGTGCACAAATGTTCATTGTTGACCTGTGGGAGCAGTATGGTGAGGCCAGTGGTCAATTCTCACTCTCAACCACATCTCAGAGTCTTGTCACATGACCTGAATGTGAACTTTGGGTCACATAACAAGAAAAAGAGGCAATAAATGATCACAAGATAACAAATACTTCAAACGGCACAAGCCTTTAACATTATAATCCACTCTCTCTCTCTCTCCCATCATCTGATTTTATTTTGGGAATGAATTCCTTCAGTACCAGTTGTAGGCAGCAGAGGGCACAGCACTATCAATGTTCTCCCATACACAGTGTTTCTGGTGAACAGTACTCTGGGTTCCTCTTTCTCACGTGTTTCAGTTCATCTCAGTTTATCTGAGTGAATTACTGATTACAGACACAACAGCCACATCAAAATCTGCTAAAATGACAGGATTATTGATGTTTCCTGTTTCTGTCCCCGCAGTACGAATCTAAGAAGAGGATTTCAGCTGAAGAGGCCATGAAACATTCCCACTTCAGGCAGCTTGGGATGAGAATTCAAACACTGCCTGAGAGTGAGCGCCGCAATCTGTCTTTCTTGAGCCTTCTTATTGCATTTATTTACTTCTTCCCTGCTATTTGCTGCAGACTGAAACCCTCCTCTGTGTTGCAGGTGTATCAATATTCACATTAAAAGAAGTGCAGCTGCAGAGGGACCCTGGTTACAGGAACTCCTCGTACTCAGAGTCAGGTGGGTGGGGAACACTTCCACATGCTTCAGCATTTACCTTGTTAGATGATTAGACCAAGAAGTAAACTTTACCTACTTAATAGGATCAAGTGGCAATCATCAGAAAGCAGGTCAAATGAAATGGATTAACCCTCACCGGCTTCTAAGGGATTGTCTTATTTGATTATGGCAGTTCTCCAGTGATAAAGTATTACACTTCAATATTGATTAATAAAATGATTCTTCCACACTGAAGCAGCAGGGGCCAAGATATCCTGACCTATAGTTTTAATTTCCCATAATGCAACTTGAATAGTGTCTATAATTCGACCCCCCCATCTCCTAAATGCCCACTTCTTGCAAATCACACATCTCCACTGTGTGAGTTTCCTTCAAAACATTTCAAGACTCAAGCCAAAACCCAGATAACCCTGATGACATCATTGTGATTTTTTTTTTCTTATTTTTCAAACTCCTCCAGAACTACAGTAAACATTATACAACTGTTTTCACAGGCTGCGTAGGGCTCTTTATTACAATTAAACGTTGCTTGTGGTGGTGGTGCCCCTTTAAACTGTCTAAAAGTAATTATCTATTGATGACGTCTACATATAGCATTATTAATATAAAGCAAATGCAGGATGGGTATTGTATTGTTTTGAGTTTTTCCTTTCTTTCCAGGTAACGGCAAGATCAACAGGAGGCAGAGCATGCTCTTCTAATGTCTGATGAAGAGGATGGTCGACTGCCCAACTCCATCATCTCTTCCTAGCAACCTCTCGCATGAGCCCACTTCCCCTTGGAGTGACACCCCCCCCCTTTTATCTGCACACACACACATAAACACGCACACACACCCCTCTGAGCTTCTGACTCTGGGTTGAATCTATTTGGAGACTATTTATTGTGGGGGGGTTGAGGTTGAATTTTTTGCTGCTAAACTACTACTGTCTGTATTTAACACAACGTGTGTGTGTGTGCGTGCATGTGTGTGTGTGTGTGTGGGTGTATACATGATGTGAACTCTAGACGCCATGCACAGTTGAGCAGTCAGAAAGGTTACTATTGTTTTACTCCTGACGACGATTCTCCGGCTTCGTTTGAGTTAGAATTCCACTGTTATTGATGTCGACGCTGTGATCAGGTTGTTTTTCTTGTTGTCGTGCTTGGAGATCGAAAGCTTCAGTTTCTTTAGATTTTTTTTTTATATAAATATGTATATCTATATATATATATATATATATATATATATATTTGGAGTTTATGTTTTGTTTTTCTTCAAGCTTCCGTGACTGAACTCCACAGCATTTCCACAATTAGAAAGACTGGGTCGCAAGATGGTCTTGTTTTGGAGGAAAATCGGTTCCTTTGTATTCCTTGTCGCTTTAAAACATGGGGGGGGGCTACACTGAGGGTCAAACAGCAGGACTTTGAGCTGATTGTGGTAACAGTTTTAAGTTGATGGTTCAAGAAGCACACATCGAGTCCAATCAAACTGGGAGAACTTTCGGTTCTTTCGTTCTTTTCGACCATTCTGGCTTAGCCATGGGACCAAAACTGAGGAGTGGGGGGAGGCGAACGGTTGGGAGGACATGCACAAAGCACGTTTAAAAGAGAAATACTGGAGCTGAACAGGAAGTCATGTGACGTCCCACAGGAAGCCAGCAAGCCTTCCCTAAAACCCCTCAAAAAACTGCCAGGACTTCAGAGCTTTTAAAAAAAAATAAAAAAAATGCAAGCTACACTTTTTTTCTCGCTCTGTGCATTGAGATTTCACTGCAGTAAGTCTTTGTTTTTAACTTGCACTTCAGTGTGTTTTTTTGGAACCAGGGACCGGTGCCTCTACACGGTCGAGTTTACCCAACAGTATTAAGATGTGTCCTCTTGTTTGTGACCTTTGACCTCTCCTTGTGAAACAACAGTATCGTTGTGGCATGTTTTTTTTTTCGAAAGGGAGGGGGTAGCCGGGATCAGGGTGGGGCCTTCAAAAGAAAAATGGTTGTTTTCCACTTGGCGTCAGACCACTGCTCTCCAGCATTTGTACACAAAGGAAAAAAAGATTTCAAATTGAAATTTTAGATTTATGCTACGATGATGCTACAGATGAAGCCGGTTGAGAAGTCTCACTTTTAACTGCATGTTTACTGAAGCAATTAGAAGATCTCCCGAAAAATCACTTAAACAGTTTCAAAGTATCTCCTGGTGTGCTTTGCATCCCTGGTTTAATTTATATTAGGGTTTATTCACATCTTGGCCAGATAATTCCAGCTTTCAAGGAATGTTTGACATTTTGGGCGAGAGTTACATGAGAGATAGATGCACCTCTCATGTCTGTAGAGTAAATATGAAGCTGGCACCAGGGGGTTGTTACTGATTGGGTAGAACATGCTAGAAACGTGCTGGAAGCAGGACAAATGCTTTTTAAACTCATTAATAGCTGAGAGAATTAATGTAATAAACATTAACTTTATCACAGTTTGCAGCTAATAGTGTAATAATCCTGTAAACATACTCATCATTTCACTAGTTTAAACCTCTGGCAGGATGTTTCTTCTCCTTTCAGCGTGGATTAAATAATATATCATGAGCTCATAATTTATGAATTAACGTTCCATACAAACTGTCACAACAGAAAGAATGCAGATGGAAGATACTTTTAACGATTTACATTTCAAATAATGTAACAATTATTGTATTCACAGGAAAAAAAAAGTCATTATATTAATGGTAGACATCCTGTATTACATTGACCCAATCAATGCTGATTGATTTCTCCTTTGGTAGCTTTACAAGGAGAAAACCTGTTTCTTCCCCTCATGTTGTATTTCACGTAAACTGTACCGGCGTGTTTGGATGCTTCACTGACACACTATTACACTTAAAATAAGTTGTCTTTAATTTATTACGCATGTTGCTATAATCAAGCGTAAGAATGCAGGATTATTCCACCATTAACTGCAAACTTTGTCACTAATAACGGTTTATTTTACATGAACAGCAGTGACATGCAAGAAAGGAGATTTCTGAAACCGCTAAATGTTTTTCATTGTAAAACTGTAAAACTTTTTCAAATGTATGAATGACCTGAATTCATGTGAACGTGTCTGAGCGAGCGTGCGCGTGTATGTGTGCCTGATGCATGGAAGGCCTGCTGTGTTGTGAATTCGACCTCTCTGAAACACTGAGCCGCCGGTGAACAGTTGGTGTGTGACTCTTTTTACTGGAACTATTTATTTCTCATAACCATCAAAAGTAAATTTAATCTGTTTCATAAACAGTCTGTGCAGTCGTCGTTATTTGAGTTGTGAAAGAGTGTGTTAAACTAAAATAATATAATAATTCTGAAAATTAATTAATTTTATTCCAAAAAAACAGTAACATTTGTCTCAACAAAACACAAGCAAATCACTGAGAATACATTTCCATTAATTTCTTTATAAAAATAACCAGGAGTCATTTTACAAAATAAAAGCTTTTGTGCAATTTTGACCTGGAATATCTATTAAAACCTGGTTTAAAGCTTAATACATTTACACAAGTATTACAATATTGAAGGCACAGCTGGTACAAGGCTGAAAAGTACAGTGCATTTAAAAAAACTAAATAAAAGCGTGACACTATACAGATAAAAACAAGTTCACAGCGTCAAGTCAAAGCAATGCAGAAGAAAAAATGAAAAAGACTTCTACAGCGTTTTAGCGTACTGGCTAGCAGGTGCTCTGCTAGGAGTCAGGGAGGGATTCATCTCGTGGCCACGATCAAACAATCAACATCTGGAAAAATCTTTATCAAATTTAAAAAAAAATGTAATTCATTGTAATTTTCTTTTTTTTCATCCCCAAAAGGTTGATAAATGAGACAAAGCTATTGGTTGACTGTATAACACCCAAAAATGGTCAAATTCTAAGATTTGTTCAATTTAAAGGAAGCCTCGACATTTTTCTTTCTGCTGATGTTATGTGCTAAACAATTATTTTTCCTTCAGTCCCCCATAAATGTGCCAATTTTTTTTTTTTTTTAAATTTCTGCAGTCAATATTCTGACTAGTAAGCTTTTAGCCGCTGGTTAGATTTCGTCACCTTTGCAATGAGTAAGGCAAACTGTTTTTTTCTTAATAGTACTTGAGTCTATTAAGGGAAGTATCTATCATTCTTCAGATCTTGTTATCTCATAATTCTTGACAAGGATTTCCCCAGATCATTGTTTGAGTCAGTGGTGTGGATATTGACATTAGTCAGGGTAGGAATAACATTCATTAAAATTGCTACCAGTCTGTATCACTGATGTTTAAACCAAGTGAGATATAAAATGAGATGAGAAACATGATGAGGTCTGACCTCGATTCAATTTCTTTGCCTGAAATGAAGCACCAAACATACATGTAAAGAACATGAGGAGTTGAACTGTAGTAAACACAAAGAAATGTCTAATGCGGATACTCCTCAGAGAGCAAAGCTTCAGAGTGAAGCTCCTGTTTCTTCATATGATAAATGCAAAAGAACAGGTTTCACATCAAAGTCTAAATAGACTCAGAGGAAGTCCAACTCCTGTGTGGTTCATCGTCAGAGTCTATGGCTGATTGGCGATCTGGCCCGGCTCGGTTTGGCCCAGTTTGCTCTTGGAGCTTCGGCTGGCATCAGCACTTGTGGGAGCTGGAGGAGAGCAGCAGAGGAGACGGAGCGTCCACGCTGGGTAAAGGCATAGGGATGTGTCCATTCAGCAGAGTGGGGAACTGCAGGGGGACAGGTGAAATAAGAGGTGGAATACATAAATATTAATAAACCTCCTGACATATAAGAGGAGCATGGAATTTTGTCAGAATCGTGTGAACAGAAGCTGGAGTTTATTTTATGAAATAGTAGTTGCTGTTCAAGCACCTATATGGTTAATTAGTTATGTGATTATATAATCTTTCAAATTATTCTGATGGCATAAGGTGATGTTTGTAGAAAAAGTAGACAATTGGATCAGATTTAATACCAGCAGGTGTCGCTGATGTCAGAAATGTTCAAACCCAACATAGATGCTTTAAAGAGAATTAATATGGATTAAATGGCTTTACACTGATTAAAAATGTAGTGTCATTTAAACCGTGTATATGTGAGTACATTGATTTATTCATCATTACTAGAAGATCCATATACAGTACCAGTCAAAAGTTTGGACACACCTCATTCATCTACTTTGAAGAATCTAAAATATAAAACATATGGTTTGTTGAGCATTTGTTTATTTATCACATAATTACATATGTGTTTCTTCATAGTTTGGATGTCTTCAATATCAATCTACAATGTAGAAAAAACACACTTTTGACTGGTACTGTATCGTAGTCATTATATAAATGATGTCACCTCCATAATGCTGATAGTGATGTTAAAGTTAGTCGATGCTTTCACATAATGATTTACGCAATAAGATGAGGAGAACTTATGTTCTCTCTGAGTTGATTGAATGTTGTAACAAACCAGATTTTTTTACAGCTCTCTAGACTGACTGCTTCTGCATCGCAGGAGGAGAGTCTGCTCTTGCTTATATTACATCGTGGGGACTGAAGTATTGCACCAGTGTTGTGAGGACCAACCCCAGTCCCAAGGACTAAATCACCGGTCATTAGATGCCTAACAGTTTGTTTTTGAGTTGTGTACGTCTGTTTGTGTCAGGAGAGATGACATGGCTGGGCGGGGCTCCGGACCAACCAGCACTCTCCTGTTCCCCCCTAACTAACAGGAAGTTGCCCCCTCTTCTTGTCCACACGAGAACGGAAACATCTGTGGCTTATTTTGAAACCCTGGCGAATGGCACATATACCAACACACACACAACTGTGTTAAAACAACGGACGAGGTAAATCTGCGGTGTGAAATGACATTAATGTACTTTATGACGGAGAGATTGTTGTAAATAGAGCAAATTAAAATATGTATGTCTTTTATACACAGGACCGTCAGAACTGAAACCTTTAGAACCTTTTTCACATTTCACAGAAATATCCATAAAAAAAAGGGCATACAGCGTCACAGGATCAAAGAACTGGCATATTCTCTTAGTATACCTTTTATGTGTATATTTTATTTTGTGTTACAATACTCAGGAGAAAAAACTCAGGGTTAGGGTTAGCAAAATGACTTAGTTACTCAACAACATACATCTACAGTTTGCTGACGTTAGCTAACATTAGCCACTGGAAGCTACCGGTCATACCAGACCAAATAAGGTTGTAGCAGTAGAACACTCTAACTGAGTGTTTGAACTGTGTTGTGAATTCCTCTTTAATTTGTAAGAGGAAGGATGTGTTACTTCATATTTCATAAATGTCATATATCATCACTTTGAATAAGTGTTAGCACTCAGTTGGGGGTTGGTTTAGGGCAAGGAGGATTTAATGTTATTGGAGGAAAGTTTACAAAAACAAATTTCTTAAAGGATTGTTCAAATGACAATAAAACCTATTTTCAACGTGGGATTCAGGCCAGCTCTGGCTGACAAGCTTTGTCACTTTCGAAACATACAATCCAACAGTCATGCCCATATTACCCAGCAATAGCCCATTTGTTATTTGGACATATACAGCAATAATGAATGTGTGGGATTGTGTATGTGTGTGTATTACCTGAAAGAGAGGGGCATGGCTATGCAGTTGTGCAGGGCTGAGGGGTCCCACTGGACTCAGGCTGGACCAGAAATGGATATTGGAAAGTAGAGGACTGGGAGTGAGCAGCAGACCAGACGGAGTCTACATTGACAAAAATCCAAAGTGAAATGTAGGATAAATACACCACGACGGAAATGTTGGTGTTTATTCTGGCGATGAGCCCAGAGGGCTGCTCATGGTTTGTGGTGGAGTTGTCATGTCATTCAATCTCACCCAGTCTGCCCTCTAGTGAACTAACGTCTCGCAGACAGACGGACTTGGCAGACTGACTCCATGAAGGTCAGGAAGCTCCACTCATACACAATTCATGACATCTATTTTCTTCTGTCTCGTCTTTCTTCTGTCTCCTCATATTTGACGAAGGCCTGGTTTCTTTCTGGTTCTGTCACAGGAACATAGGACTTGTACCAAGTGTTCTACCCCGATAGTCAGGAACTACAGTTCAGGAACATCAGTTTCCTCAGTGTGTTTGTGTTTATATTCTCACCGCAAAGTGCCAACAGTGAGGTCATTGTGTTATCAGAATTAGTTTAAAACCCAGCATCAAAATTCTTTAAGCAATGATTTAGCAATAGATATGCCTATTTGCTAACAGTTAAGTCAATCTTTAAAAAGGCGCCCTGGTGGCGTCCATCATGACCTTTGCTGCAAGCCATTCGGTCTGTCTATTCAGCAACAAATGAGCTGGCAAATGTTTTGAAATCTGTTTTTTATTGCAGGAAGCTGTCTTAAACGCTTCCTGTGAAAAGATACAGGGCTGTGCTTTGGCTGTATCTTATTGCCTCTCATCTTCATACCTCAAATTTCCTTTATTTGACCACTTATACTCCTGCTGATCTAAAACAGGCGTATGAGCCTTAGTGGTGTTCCGCTCCACTAAGCTACTTGCTAAAGACCAGCTTATGATTTGCTTTTGGCAGGGTTTTGACGTTTTTCGCTCATTTACCAGCCAGATCGAGCCAACGTCTTGACTTGCAAGATACCAGTTCACCCCCATAAGAGCAGAAACCACCTTAAACTGGTTTTGGGTGGACAACAGGGATAGCTGTCCTGCAGGGACTTTTAAAGATAGGAACTAAATACAGAACAACATCTGTCCAGGGGAAAGTGGATAATGGGCTGTGGATTTACCAACAGCTCAGGTGTACCTTGCAAACACTTAATTATACAAAATGTTCAGAGATAAGGGAACAGTTTAGCGTACACTTCTACTTTCCATCAATAAAGAGCTGTACACTCAGCAGCCTATCATTGCTCAATGGATAAAGGCGTCAGCTGAATGCCTCAGTGTAGTCAACTGTCCTGGTTTGGTCAGTGTGTTGCAGTGAATCGAGAGCTTCAGAAACATATGGCTTCACTTATGAACCTCCTCCCTCCCTGGCCTCCTCCCCTCTTTCCGCTCACCTCTTTCCATCTCCTCCCTGTCTGCAAGCTTAATTTTCTTCCTCCCTAAAAGCATCGTCCTTTCTCAGCCTTTTTCTTCTCCTCTTTCCTCACCATTTACAGAGGGACTATGTGCGAGTGCAGTGGTGTTTGTACATGTGTTATGTGTTGTGTTGTACCTGTGTGGTGAGGAAGGCAGGGGTCAGGGAGCCTGAAGGCAGCGCCGGGCTGTTGAGAGCAATGGAGACGAGGTCGCTTCCTGTCAGGAGGAGTGAGGAGGCAGAGATTTCCAACCCTTTGGGTTTCCTGCTTTTCAAAAGCCCGCTATTGGCCAATCTCCTGCTCTCTGGCATCGCCTGTGACCTCTCTCTCTCCCTCTGACCAGATGAGAGGTTTAGAGGTTGGGCACTCTGCTCGAACTCATTAGTCTCTGAGCGCTGGCCCCGCCCCCTCCACAGTGTGTTGGCAGGGCTTTGCGGCGGGGAGGAGGAGCAGGAGGAAGAGCGGGCCTTCCCCGGAGACGGTCTGGAGGAATAGGAGGTCTCAGCCGAGGATGGGGGTGGGGTGGGGGGCAGGGAGGAGTGTCCGCGGTTGGTTACAAATCGGATCACGGAGGAGCTGTCGCCGTGGTGATCGGATCTGGGCTCCGTCTTGATCGGCCGGTCCAAGGAGTGCTGCAGGGAGCTGATGGTGAAGGAGGAGTACAGGCTGGAGTGGAGGTATTGGTTTCTCCCACCCCCGTCCTCGTCGTCAGCCTCGGGCTCTGACGTCGCTCCCCCACTTTCCTCGCTGCTGCGGCCCGACTCCACCACCGCAGGGTCCATTTTCAGAATCTCAGGGAACGACACAAACTTGTAGACGAACTTCTGGCCGATCACCTTCTTGATGATGTTCTGCAAATGAAATAAGATGTAATTGTATTATTTTAGGCCCCTTTATTATAACAGTTTTGGTGTGTTGATTCCAGTTGGGTTTCATGGCCCATAGGACAAAAATCACATCGTCAACCAGTCAGATGGTTAACATTGAAAGGTTTTGAACTGTACATGTTGCGTACTTTGTCGTAGTAGTAGCGCAGGGCTCTGCTCAGCTTGTCATAGTTCATGTTGGTCTTGTTTTTGCGCAGCCCCCACAGCTTGGCCACTTCTTCTGACTTAAGCAGCTTAAACTCGCCATCATTGGACGTCCAGCAGATGAGATGTTTGTGGCTTTGGTCGATCAGCAGCTGCAGCAGGAACTGCCAGAGTGTGATGGAACTCTCCATGACGGGATGACACCAGAGACACAGGCGATCTACAGAGGAGAATCCAGGCTCAATGAAATCAAAACAACCACACATTGCTATGTCCAATCAAGAAGATAGTCATTGGAACATCATTCCATTTGGAACAAGATTGGTTTCTTTACAGCTTAAATAGATTGACATATTATCCTCTTATTACATATCCCCTGTTGTTTTAACTGTCAATTTGCATGTCCAGACAACATAACGTTAGCATTCATTTGGAGTCATTCATTAAAGTCCAATATACAGCCTGTCTTTAGTCAAATCCAAAACAAATCTTGTGGGAAATAGCTGAATGCTCCACTATGTTCACCTTGTCTGTCTGCTATTTGGTTTTGGGCAAGGAACATATGGTGGGTTTTTGTAAATTGGTTTGATGAGAGCTGTGAGAGTCAACAAACAAATAATGAGCTAGGAAGACACTTAATCCCTCCGTTGGCTGAGGGGAACACCTGAGTAAGCAGATAATTACCTGCGGATTTCACAATATTTGCGACACCTTTTACATTAAACATGGTTTAAGATCCATTGTTGTAATAGAGTACAGCAGCTTTAAACCTTTACATTACAGCCCTTAAAAAGGTCTTCAATTGCAATAATTGCACACATTCTTAGAGTGTTTAAGGAATCATACACCAAAGAAGACATAAAAAGAAGGAAGGAAGGGAAAAAAGGAGGGTAGGTGGGTAGCGAGGAGGAGGAGAAGCAGGAGGAGGAACTGTTGTCTCAATACGAATGCGAACCGCAATCCTTTCACTGTTGCAAACTCGACTATAGACCACAAGCATTGAGAGCTGACCATGTCCACCATCACCCATCCTCTCTGACCGGGAATTCCCTGTCCTACACTGAGACCACAAACAGACAACAACACAAACATGCAAACAAACACCAAAGGCTCTACTGGCCAGACAACCTTGCTGTGCGTTATTGAACACTATGATTCATGAGAAAAATATGTAATCTATACCTAGTAGTAGTATAGTAAATAAAAGTGTGAGGGAAGCCTGCACTGAGGCTCAGGGTTACGTTTGTCCGTGTGCCCTTACTTCACCTCCGTAGCCTATTTAAATGTTGGAAAGAGCACAATTTGTGGACAGATGTGTTACAATTTAAAAGAATGTGTTTTTTTTTACTTTTAATTAATTCATCTGTATACATATTAAGGTTCAAATAAGATTATGGTGAGGGATGCAGAAAAGGTTGAATATGCTTGAAGACACTTTTACTTACAGAAATGGGGTTTCTTTAGGACAGGGAAAATCTAAAGTTTAATTTGATTAAACAGTTTTGCTATCAAGAAGCTCTTTTGGTTTGCAGCCCTCATTACATGTTGTTATTTTACCTTTATGTTGGTATATACTGTCTCTCTTGTGTGTGAGTGTGTGTGTGTGTGTGTGAGACAGAGAAAGAGA
>NC_072471.1:15334882-15357382 GCF_027596085.1 Anoplopoma fimbria | reverse complement strand
GTAGTATGTCATTGACGAGGAAAAACCATAAACTACCTACGAGTTAGTAGTATGTCATTTGTTTGGTCCATTTAAATGAAAAACTTGTGACAAACAAAACAGTTAAATAAAGCTTTAAACATATTGCTTTGTACTAATCATTGTAGTGTCGCCAGTGCGTGAGACAGGTGTTTGTAGTCCGATATGAATGTGTTGCACAGAGAGCGCAGTGCATTGTGGGTGTGACGTGACTGCTGAACACGATATTGTCTAAATTAGGCCATGGAGGCCATTGTGCAATACATTACATTTTACTAGTGTTAGCATTAAGTCCTCTTTTGTGGTGAGGTTGTGTTTTAGGTTATATTTATCTTGCTACTGCAAAAATAAGCTGTGTAAGAATTGTTTTAAGACAGTTTGTATAAAATATCTTAACAGCAGCATTGACCAGATTGTTCTGTCTATTGAAATGTCTGACATCTGCTCATTTGTCCAGTCTCAAAGCAGTGGTTTCTGCCTGCGGTGAGGGGTGACATCCCACCCGGCTGTGCTGCCCATGGCTTCGTCTGTGAAGGCACCCGGATACTGGTCTTTGGCGGCATGGTTGAGTTTGGGAAATACACCAACAGTCTCTATGAACTTCAGGTAATGCCGTCACAGTTCTTCAGTTGTGATTCCAACCCAGTTGCTGTAATGAAGATCATTTTAAAATCTTGACTTTGGTCCTGTGTGGCTTAGGCTAGTCGCTGGCTGTGGAAGAAGCTGAAGCCCAGAGCCCCCAGGAATGGCTTGCCTCCATGCCCTCGGATTGGACACAGCCTGACTCTTGTGGGTAACAAGTGTTACCTGTTTGGAGGGCTGGCTAATGATAGTGAAGACCCCAACGGCAATGTAGCGAGGTACTGTGAACATACACACAAGAAAAAATAATTTAATGAAGGGTTTGTTTTCACTGGGTATTTCAGCAAAACCTAAAAGCAGGGCAGACTGGTTGTTTGTGTCTGATTAGTGTGTGGATATGGAGTTTTGAAGATATTAATTTCACACTGATGTATGCCAAAGAAAAGCTTAAAATACTGTCCTGCTAGAAGCTAAAACCAGACTAGTATTTTTTCAAAACAAAATCTTGCAAAATGAGTGAAACTATTGAGCAGTTATCACAGTATTTGCAGATTGTTTTCCTTTTGATCAATTATCATTTTTAAATCAGGGTTGGAACCAGAATGGGCTTCGAGTGACTTGTTGATCATGTGCAAATTCACAATTCAGTAAAACCTTACACCTAAACAGCATTAAGACTATTCGGTTTGATATTTATCTTCTACGAAGACAGTTGCATTAATAAGTTGGACTTTTCTCTATCATAGATACATGGGTGACTTCTATGA
Source organism: Anoplopoma fimbria (assembly GCF_027596085.1). Lineage (NCBI taxonomy): Eukaryota > Metazoa > Chordata > Actinopteri > Perciformes > Anoplopomatidae > Anoplopoma > Anoplopoma fimbria. Next base: position 15,356,015 of record NC_072471.1, on the reverse strand, counting down.
GCTGGAGCTGCAGTCGTTATCGGGGGCAAGAAGCTGGAGCATCCCAGAGACGAAGGGTGGTGGTCCCTCAGCGCGGGAGTCCCACACCTCGGTTGCCTACACTGGTCTCGGCTCCCCAAAGCTCTACGTCTTTGGAGGGATGCAAGGACGCCGGTTAGACGACCTCTGGCAGCTTGACCTCGGTATTCTTTTTTTTTTTGACAGATTATATCTGAAAGTTTCAAAAAGGAAAATTTAAACATTTGACATCCTGCAGTTGCTACTGTTGAAGTACTATTGAATTGAATACAAAACTGTGGTAGGTTAAGCTTTTTTGCATATTTGCGTGTTGTGAGAAACTATATGCTGTAACGTTCAATCTTCCTTATCATTTTCCTTTCCCTTTCTTCAGACACAATGGTTTGGTCAATGCCTGAAACCAAGGGCTCCACGCCCCTTCCCAGAAGCCTTCACTCTGCCAATGTCATTGGAAACAAGTAAGAGATCTGTCATCATCTGTGTTGTATCTCTGTTAGAGCAGATGTCTAATTTGTATGTAACACCTGAACTGGCTAGCCTTGACAAACTGCTGTGTCCTTCTGTCTGCAGGATGTATGTTTTTGGTGGCTGGATTCCTGTGCCATCTTCAGACAAAAACAGTGCTTTAGGAACTGAATCAATCTGCAGTGACTCTTTAAGTGTACTAAACTTAGGTCAGTACATTTCTCTATAAATATTCCACGCTCTGGTCAGATTTTTCATGCAGAGTGAAGCCCTGGAGAGCATCTTTTATTGGTTCAGTATTGGGGAAAAAACATGAGGTTTTGTCAACCCCTCTTTTTAACTTTTAAACCTCTGCTGGAGGGGGAACTTTAAGCTATGATGCCTATTGTTTCTTAATTAGCCCATGGGGTTTCTGCATCGTTCAGAGGCCAGCATGTTCACTTCTGCCATGCTTTCCTGTCACAGACACAATGAGCTGGCAGAACCTGGGCCCAGAGCAGCAAGACAATATTGAGGCCCAACTGCAGAGCCAGGGACCCCAGAGTGACGATCCGTATGCCTGTCAACCCAAAGCCAGGGCCGGACACTGTGCTGCCACTGTCGGGTCCAGGATCTACATCTGGAGCGGCCGTGACGGATACCGTAGGAGCTGGAACTACCAGGTGTGCTGCAAGGACCTCTGGTACCTGGAGACAGGTGAGAACTGAGAACTAGCTGTTAAGAGAGGCTTCACGTGATTTGTCACTGAAGCCTTGTTTATTTGGATTTTATACAGTTCCTAAATATATTTAGTTTTTTACCCTCAGATCGACCAGCAGCCCCAGAGGCAGCGTTGCTTATCAAATCCACAGTCAGCATGCTTCATGTGGCGTGGCGCCCCCTGTCAGCAGCAGACTACTACATCCTTCAAATCCAGCCTGCACCTCCACCAGCAAAAATAGTTGGTCCAATTGGAACAGATGGACTGGGCGCAAAAGGTAAAGACTCTGCAGGTATGGAGAGTGCATATATTTAGCTTCCCCGCAGTGAAGCTCCTGACACGGCAAAAAAGCATGGAATAGTTGAAGATGAAAAAGAAAATAAATTACTTAACAGAGCAATTTTACTGCCTGTAGAATACATTAACACAAAAGAACATTTTTGCCTTCGGTACTTTCTCAGGTGTCCAGTCTCTTCAGCTTCAAACTGGAGAACCGAAATCATCGCCCCAGGTAGATGTGACTTACTTAACATGCTTTAGGTTATTACATGTAGTATTACACCATTTTATCATTAGATAATCTGAATTGTATATCTAATCTAGCAGCAGACCAACCACAGAGATGTCGGTACTTTTCTTTTAAGACTGAACTTGAACCCATCATGATGTTGTTTTTCTACAGGGCTTTCAAACTAAGCTGATGTTTAGAATGGTTTTATCAGAGAGAATAATTCAAAAGGCAATTTACTCATACTTCTACTGCATTTTTCTCTATTAGCTTTCTTTGTGAGACCTCACCTCTTTAAGTAATACTCACCAAGACTTCTTGCTCCTGAGCCAATGGGTCTCCATGCTGGGTAGCAAGATTAACCTCTTAATTTTTTTCCCAATATGCTGTCAAGGGTTTGTTTTCTAATTGCCAGCACAGCCTCCATAATTCTCGACCAGAAAAGAGGTAGAAAAAAGGCATTTGCGGTGGAATTTCTACTTGCCAAATTACAGACATGACAGATTGGCACGGGATTAAGATCACAGACGACCTCCCGATTTATTACAAATTACTGTTTACTTGAGAATAGGGTTTAAGAGTTTAATACAGTTTAACTGAACTTTTTCCATCCAGTTTTTCCAAAGTTTTTTTTTTTTTTTTGTAAAGTTAGCAGTGCTTGCCTAATATATTTACACAGACACCAGTATGTTTTAGGGTTGTGATGCAGTTTGAAGAGTGCAGGGCAAATACTTTTTTTTTTTTTTTTTTTTTTTTTTTTTTTTTGCGGGTTGGGTAAAAAATAACCCTACTCACATACACACACAGAGAAAGACCTGCAAAATGTCAGACGCACCGGTGAAACCAATGAAATTGTTTAGTTGCACTTGACAGATTTGAGACCTAAATGGTTGCAGTTGTGAGCCCCGATAAGTAAAACTGGATTGTGGAAGATCAATGTCAGTAACCAAACTTAATAATTCATAGAAGTTTCTTGTGCTTAATTTTTTTCCCCTGAATTTCAGGATGCTTCAGCAGAGCAGAAAACTATGGCAGAATCGGTGAATGGCTCAGCAGAGACCAAAGCACAAGGAGGAACGAGTGCTGGGAGGGAGGGAGAGAAGGACTCTGACACGAAACGCTGCGGTACGTCTTGTTGTCAAGTGATTATATACTGGATGATTTTTGTGCTTCCACAAATGTAATTGTCAGGGACAATAAAAAAAATGTAGTAGGCATGTAAATGAATACAGCTGCAGCAATAAATGCATTATCCCAGTGTATTACCCCCAGTTATAAACACCTTGCTCTATTACATATACGATATTTTGAACTGTCAAATAAGAATTAATAAGAAAAGTCTTCTCCCTCCAGCTTGAGCAGTACGGCTGTTTCCCAGCTTTGATCCACTTACCTTTCCCCCTCTCTCTGTGTGTGTGCTGGTTGTAGGTGCTGGACAGGAGACATCAGTATCAGAGGTCAGCAGCTCATCTCAGCACCAGCCAGGTAATGATGATGCTCAAATGTCAGTGATAAATCAGACTGCATCCCTCTGTAAAGGGAAATTTATGTGGACTTTCCTTTGCTTCTACAGAGTCACAACCTGTTCCAGCTGACAAGACAACAGACTTCTACGCCCATACCCATCAGGTCAGAATAAATCTGGGCGATATGGTGTATAAATAATACCTCTATATTTGTGGCTATGCTACAATATCTTGATATTTTCACATTGTCCCGAAAACACTGTTAGATTTAACCAAGTTTTTAAAAAAATGTTTGGAAGTCAATGACAAAACATTGCATTCACAGAAAGATCACTTTTATGTTGAAGTGAGTTCTAACATGCTCTTCCCATAATGCCTAGTATACACACGTACTTCAAACCAACGTGGGGGCTAGTTGGACCATCTTTTTCTATGTGGAGGCTGCATTTCTTTTGCCGTTTCCAACTTCGACACGTATAAACTCGCTTTGTCGCAACACTTTATTCGCTTTTCTCCAGACTTCCCTCCAGATATAAAAAAATGAACGCCACATGCACAGCCATGCTCATACCGCATGCACACTCATCCAGGAGAGTGTGTGCGTGTGTGTCTGTGAGGGGTGAGAGCCGCAGTAGAAGCAAAACACCAAGCGAGTCTCAGGGCGGCAGCTTAAAATAATGACGTGACAATTGATATTTGCGCTGGATGTTCACGATGGAACGAGCCTCAATACATTCAGTGTATTTAATATTTTGCCCATCCCTTAATCGTGTCGGAATGGTTATTATTAACTCTCACTTGGCTTGATCTAAACTAAAACTATAAACTCCTCCCGGTCCAATAGAATCCAGACGAAGCTGTGTGGTTTGATGTTGGTGTGTTCAAAACACTCTTCTCTGAGGTCAGCCACTACTTTCTACCTGCTGACAGTGACCAGGCGACTGCAGCCATCAGCAGCCGGCCGTCAAACACTAAAGAGGTAAAAAAGAAACAACCTTCTGTACAGTAGAACAGAGTACGTATTGATTGGGCCTCCAGATGCCAGATCGTCCCTTTCTTTTAACACACATCCTCATTTGCCCGTCCTCCAGAGAAAGCTTCCAGGGCCTCAGGACTATCTGAGCAGAGAGAAGCAGGAGCTGACTCCAGGTCAGACCTACAGGTTCAGAGTGGCAGGCATCAACTACTTTGGCAAGGGAGACTTCAGCCCCGTCAACGAATTCAAGACCTGCCAACCTGGGTTCCCTGGAGCGCCCTCTGCTGTCAGAATTACCAAGGTGCCACATCAAAGATTGTCAGACTGAAAAGCTGTTGATGAAATAAGAAAGAGTTTCTGTTTTCTTCACATTTTCCCTAATAATCCTTAGGCCAATGAATCCGTCCACATCACATGGGAGGCTCCCCCTTCTCCATCAGGCCGGATCTTGGAGTATTCCATGTACATGGCGGTAAGGAAGAGCCGGACCACCAGCTCGGAGCGTCCGGGTCAGATGGCCTTCATCAGGATCTACCGCGGCACCAAGATGTCCTGCTCAGTAAGCTCCACCCACCTGGATAACGCCCAAATCGACTGCTCAGCCTCCAACCGACCTGCTGTAGTCTTCCGCATAGCTGCTAAGAATGAGCAGGGGTACGGCCCAGCGACGCAGATCCGCTGGATTCAAGGTGGAGGAGCTAGATTTTTTTTTTGGGGGGGGGGTTCTGCTCATTTTTCACATTCAATTATTTGTTGTAGTCTGATCCACACCTGATTCAAACTCCTGTTTCTATCTTTTTAGATCTCAGTCAATTGCGAGCGTCTGCATCTAAAGCCGACAGCAATGCTGAGGCCGACCAGGATGCTGCTGACAGGTAACCACAGTGACCTCTCATGAGCTCTATTCATTTTCACTTTCTATAATTGGATTTATTATTGAATTGTCCCTTGCTTTTGCTTTTTTCTTGCAGCTCCAGTTGAAAATGTTTGGACCGATGAAACCGTGTTGTGGGAAAGATGATGTGTGCACTCAGGAAGTTGGCAAAGTACCCCACTGATATGTTGTATATTTCCCTAGATAGTTTTGTTAATTTATTTTTTTTATGTATTATTACCTTGTAAATAGATTTTCATAGTAAGTTTCACCATGTGGCTATTTTAAGCAGTTGTTTTGTTAAGGAATAATAACTAATATGTAACTACAAAAAAAGGATTTACTGCATCAGCCACTGAAGTATTTCGTAGTTTTGAATGAAATACAGGTGGACCAGGACATCAGAAAGAAAATATTTTTTTAGAATGGACCACTTTTAAAATCCAATTGACACAGTGAGGGTATGAAATACCAGTTTTGTGTACAGTGAACTGTTATTGTTGTTTTACCATCAGATCATTTACTATGATTCAGGTTTGGTTTAAGATCTTTGTTGATGTGTTTTGTTATTGTACACATAAGTTGATACAAATATTTTCACTATCCATTACAATGCTGCGTCACATTTATTTGTAAGTGATTTTGTAGCATTTATTTGTATTATCATTACCATCTGAATATTCACTACACAATTTTTACAAGTTTGAGAAAAAAAATGTCCTAAATCAAAAAAAATGTTACGACTGCAACCAAAGAATAGAGTTCTACTTCTGTTTCTGATATTGATTAAAGTTGCAAAAGATATTACAGTATCTACATTGTTTTGTCACTGGTTTGACCAGCGCACCACTTAATGTGCAAGAAGTCCTATTATTATTTTCCCTATCCTCCTCCATCATATCTGGACCCTGGAATTATTACAGGTCTTTTTAACCGGTGTAGTGAAGGAACTTGTGGACAGACTGTTAACTGGACCTCAAATCATTGAGACCAGTGCTGCATCCCTTCATGTTCTTGCTATAAAAAATGATTATTTTCTTCCATAGAAGAGCACACTCTTTTTGTATGAAAATATTACATTTAACTTTCTGGTTGAAGAAGATTTGGTCAGGATATGCACAGTGTTTTTTGGCTTTAACATTCTCCATTGAATTAAGCTGCAGACTTTTATTGATCCCTGTTTCGAGTGTTTATTGTCCCTAAGAGGTAAATTCACTCGTTCTTGCCACAGATGAGCATTTAAGATGCAGTGTGTTTTGAATGCAGTTTACTTTGTTCTCATTGGGAAATAATAAAAGTGTAAAAACGGGGACCTATTGAACATTATGACCTGCATTTGGCTTTTTCAATATATTGTGCGTCTATATTTAAATGTGTTTGTTCTAGGATAATATATACGTAGGTAGACAAACCTTTCGTTAACTTTGAAACGTCTAGAAACGTGTAAAACTGTATTAAAGAGGCGGTCGCTAAATGAGACTACAAAACGTCATGACGCCGACAAGTCCGCCCTCAACCTTCGAACGCGTTGACTGAAGTTTCGTCAGCTGTTCCTTTAAGGGAAGAACTGCATCATGGGAGAAAACTCCCGTGAGCCCACAGTTTGTAGTCCAAAGGTTAGCAAGCTAGCAGCGCAAACAGAAAGCAGTAAAGGAAGCTCTAAGTCCAACCAAAGGTTAGTGGTTTCCACTATCAGCTGACACAGACTGTAATTTAAATGATGTTGCTGTTTAATGAGACTTTACAGGGTCGTAATTCATTCTTTGAAACTCAAATATGCTCTGGACTACACGTGGTTGTGCGTGTTTCACCTTAAAGTTCCTACTTCCGGTTTAGCTCACAGGTCACTTGCAGCGTTCAGTCGCTCAGAGTCTCGTTTGAACTGTTAGTTATTTACATTTTCATTGAGAAAAAAAGATGTTTGAAAGGCAACAGTTTCTCGTTTAAAGTGCAGCGACCTGCCTTTGCAAGTAAACTGTCCGATAACAAACAAGCTAATTAGCATATCGTGTAAACAGCCGCGACATTTAAAATCAACTCACAGGACCTGACCCATCAGGACCATCAGGACCCCTTTGTGTGAGTCCGGTGCTAGATGATGTAGGTTAAAGTTAACGCTACGAGGAGTATCAATACACAAAAAGTGCACATTAAGTAAATGTTCAATAACGTTTGTCCGACTTTGTTTTGTGACTCTCAGGTTAACGAACCTACTCAGCTTTATTTCTTGAATTGTTTATCTGTTTGCTTATGAAACTTGAAACTCATCTAGAAGGTTATTGTTGTGTTAATCTAGTCTCAGAATGACTTTGGTCTAACATTGACTTTCAGGAATGGATTTGATGCTTTATGTTAAGTGGTTAAAGTGTTTTTTAGTTGCAATCACAGCCTGCGTATCCACAGAGGACATAAAAGCCAGGGGATGGAGACAACTAATCACTTGAGATTGATTCAGAGCCTTGCACTGGCTGCTAAGAGGTTGTGATTTAACAAGTAGCTGGGGGACTCCTCTCAAAGCCACCATGGTAACCAACTGACAACAAAACCAGGCACATGTTGGCCCTCTCAGAGCACCTCACCACACTTGGAGAGAGTGCAGGCAATTCTTGTCACTGTTGAGAACAGAAAGCTGACTTTTCCTTTGTTTTAAATCACAGACACAGCTATTCCCTGTGCTTCGTTCACCCAGCTTTTCTTTATCTCCGCTTGGCTCCGGCTCTTTGCTGCAGAGGTGAAATGACCTCCTCTGCCCTCGGCCAGTCTGCACCTATCTTCCCAAACCTGGAGCCCGGGATGGGGAAGTCAGCCGCCCTGCTGGGGTTGTCTGCTGGGTTGGGAGGAGCAGAGATGGAGCTGCAGAAGATGCTTATCGATGAGAGGATGAAGTGCGAAAACCACAGGACCAACTACCAGACACTAAAGGCTGAACATGCCAGGTACATTTGTGTTAAGATAAACTTTATTTTAGTCCTATGGCAGTCTTTGTCTTTTGTTTGATATTGATATATATTCTTAAAGCTATTATTGGTATATGATATATATATATATATATAATATAAATATATAAATAAATAACATAATATTGTGTCAGACGTAAAGAAAAAAGTGAAAAGAAACCATTTCTCCAGAACCACATATCATCATCAACAACACTGACAAGTGCTATGATTTTATTTGGCAAAATCTGTAGTTATAAGAAAGTGCACATAATTCTGTTTTTCACCATACATGCTTCCCCATGTCGTCATGGTATCTGTTGTTACTGTACTGTGCTCACTCCCAGCCCTGGTATTAGGGATGGGATGAAAAGGATTGTATTGCAGATCAGGATAAAAAACACTCCCAATAACATTTTCATGTAAGAAAAAACAGACTTATACAATTTTGCTATTTAAAAAAAAAAAGTAACTATGCTTTTTTTATACTGACCAGGGCGACCTTATGATTTATAATTACCTCATTTAAGATACTTAAATAATAAGTATTTAAGATACTTAAATGAGGTAAGTGTGATACAAGAAAATGTGTATTTCTTAACAATATGTAAGGTGAAGTGATTCCAGTATGTTTTAGTTTCATTTTAAGAGTTTTAAGCACATTTAAGTGATTATTGGACTTATATCGTGATTCATAATTTTGAATGCAACGATAATCATGAAACACATTTTTCATATCCTCCCATGTCTACCTGCTATCTTTCTTGCAGCTTGCAGGATGAGTTCACCAAGGCGCAGGGTGAACTGAAGCGTCTGCTGAGCGACAGACAGGCCCAACAGGAGAAACTGCAGCTGCTGTTGGCGGAGCTCCGAGGAGAACTGCTGGACAAAACCAGGGAGCTGGAAGAGCTGCGACTGCAGGTACCACAAAACTTGTGGGAATGATACAATCTTCTGCTCTTTGATTGTTACCATACTTGCTTTTGCATGAGGGGTTTCATTCACAGGTCAAAACAGAAGGAGAGTTTTTTTTTTTTTCTAGTCTGGTCGAGATTTCTTTTAATATTTTCAAAGTATCTCTGCAACTTGACTTTCACTGACTTTCTCGAAACAATTTTATGTGTCTGTGTGGACCAGGTGATGACCCCTCAGCGACTGGAATTGCTCAGAGCTCAGGTGCAACAGGAAATGGAGGCTCCAGTCAGAGAGAGGTTCAATAAACTGGAGGAGGTCAGTCCGTTTGTCTGTTTCTGTATGCTAGCTCAGTGATTTGTGACATATATTTTCTTTTTATTAACAGTTGCTTTGTATCAACATTACCCATGAGCGATAGAGAGAGAGCACTGGTGTCATTAATAGAGTTTCTACCCAGTGTACAATTCCCCTTGGCATTATGGATGTCAGAAATGGATATGATAATTGATTTTGAATGATTAATTCCTGGGGGAAACTCAAAAGACTGCCTATGGGAGTCAGTATGATTCACAGTAAGACACGCAATGTAATGCAGCACTGATATAAACCACTAAACAGTGGGATAATGCTAAAAAACAGGATGTTCTTTCATGTTTACTGTTATGGATTATGTCCATATTGATTATGTCAATATGGAATTAGTTACCATATTTATCAATGTACATGGATAAATGTTTGCAAATGGCATCTACCGAAGAAGTAAAATGTTGGTAGGTCGGTTATGGCTTTTAGGTTCATAGCAACGGTCAAGAAGGAGTTTTGCATTATATAAACATGTACACAAATATGCAATACTGGACTTGTACAGACATTACCCTGCAATGTACCCACACGTCATCCCTTCCTAGCTCCCCTAGGACTTAGCGCCCTCAGAAGCGAATAACTTTGACATTAGGAAATTACCGAGAATGAAATGGAAGGGAAATTAATAATATATTTACTAAAGATTTAAATACTAAAAGTGGATAAAATAATAATAAAGGATGCACTGCATAAAGTTTGGTTACAGTAGCGATTTGCTAAATATGATAAACATTAATCAGGTGGCATGGTATATCAGAGAATCATTTCCTTTACATTTAAAACCAAACCTGCTTTCCTACCTTCAAACATCTCTCATCATTTCTTATCTTATCGCAATAGCGAAAGGTTTTATATCTAAATTGAACAAATATGGTGACAAGCAGCCTGATGGGTTTGATGAACAGTCAAGTAGATTTTTTCTACTTTTTCTTAAATACGAAAATAGCTGTTTGTGTGAGGTTTGGTGGTAGCCATTCATTTTCTACTGATTGTTATATATTGCTTTAAGAGTGGGTGCTTGTTTTGAAGGAAAAGCCTTGTGATACTCAACTGTGAAACCCATCAGGACCTGGGGATCGTCCACTCTGCATGGAGTGAATTGTGGCTTGTATTTTTCCGCTGGTAGTTGGTTTATCCAGAGAAGTGTGAACGTCTGACTTGAGGGTGGGAATATCTATTGTTTCAAGGAAAAACTGCATATAAATATTGTACATCTATTTGGTTTTTTTTTTTACATCTCAGAGATACAACTCTGAGTAGTATTTCTTAGATTGATTAATAGGTTGTGGGTTGCATCTGATTGTATCTGGGCAGGAATTTATCTTTATTTGGAAATTACTGGACATTTGTCTGAGTTGATGCTTCGTCTCCATGTTCATAGATTTTCTGTTTTGTTCTAAGTAGATTCCTATCTTGTTTCCCCACATGGGACCTTGTGGTATGTCTGGACAGTCATTCATGACGAGGAAGATGTCTATTTGGAGATAGATTTTTTTATTTTTATTTAGTACTTAACGATAGGGAGAGGTCAACCTGCCATGACCGTCGAGGCAGTACATTATCAGGAAAATGTGTGCATGTAACAGTACAGTGGTACTTCAATTGTGAAATGGTAACTGATGGAAATGGATAAATGTTGTCTAAGAAATAATCAATTTTAGAAGAATGAGAAAATTGAGAAATTGTTTCATGGATCTGTTAGACCAAAGAACTGCTGCTGCCCAAACCATCTGGTGTTTGGTCAGCTTAGCAGTTTTCTTGATTCTTAAAAGCTGCCGGCCGTTTCCTTATTGTGGCCATATAGTCCGGGTAAATAAATATCTGTTTGTTATTATTTTGGATGAGGCGCTGGCTTGATAACCTGACCTGCCAGATGGTTTGATACACAGAACCATCTGCGAAGCTGTCGTTGGAAACTGACAGCAATTTCATAGGTGTGTGGCAGGTGATTGGATGAACCATCTGTTCACTATCAAACTTACCGGAGTCAGTCGGGAGAAAAGCCTTCAGTGCCGTCCTTTGCTACCCTGTCAATGAAGAAATACTCTGCAGTTGTGATATAACTGATGCTATTGCAGCATCTACACTAACTTCTTCAGGAGCCACCATTGTTGTTTTGATTGAACAGTGGCCTCTCTGTCTCGGCTTAAATGAAATGATTTGATATACTTATTACAGTCCTGCTACAGCCACATTTACCCGATCTTTATCTTTAATTGTCAGTATTTATTGATTGCTGACATGATGTAAAGATCACTTCAAAAATATAATAAAATGCTTTTGAAAAAGATTACCAATTGATATTGATAGCCTTTTGACAATCATTGAAAGTTAACGCCTTAAAGCTAATTTCCATGCTCACTCCTGCTCTCCTCTCACTGATTTGGGGGTAATTTGTGTTTTTGTGTTCCTTTGTTTCAGGAGACTGAGAAGTACAGGTCTGAGTACAACAAGCTGCGCTATGACTTCACCTTTCTGAAGTCCCAGTTTGACCACCAGAGAGAAGAACAGGCTCATATGCTGGAGGAGAGGAGGATCCGCTATGAAGCCGAGGTAACTTTGTTGTTCGGTTGGTCAGCATTTGGATTGTTTGTGCTTTTCAGTTAAATACCAGTTGTTGTTGTAAACATTACATTACAGTCATTTAGCAGACGCTTTTATCCAAAGCGACTTACAATCAGTAGTATATTACATATCATTCACCCATTCACACACTGATGACAGGCTACCATGCAAGGTGCCACCATCAGACTCTAACTAACATTCATGCAACATCCAGTCCACACCGATGGCAAGCCTTCAGGAGCAACTTGGGGTTAAGTGTCTTGCCCAAGGACACATCGACTGCTGAAGCCGGGTATCGAACCACCGACCTTCTGATTGGAGAACTCTCCACTACGCCACAGCCGCCACAAACTGATTTCTAATGACAAAAGTAGATGCTAAATCAAAATGACCCCCTGCTGTCATCAGATCTCTCGTCTGGAAAAGGACAGAGAGGACGTGGTGGCTCAGTACCAGGGTTCAGACCCAATGCGTGATGGGAAACGAGTGGAGGCTCTGCTGAGGGAGAAAGCCCAGCTCCACCTGCGGCTGAAGGGTCTGGAGGCAGAGGTGGCTGAGCTTCGTGCCCAGAAAGAAAACTCAGGCCAGCAGGCCGAGAACGTCCAACGCATCCAGATCAGACAGCTGACAGAGTCTCAGGCTGCAGTGAAGTCGCTGGAGGTGAGACGTCTGCACTTTCTTCTGTTTTTGTGTGCTTTATATTTTTGTTAATTACTGCAGCAATAACTTACCTTACCCACTCTTTAGGATGAGTACATTTCATCTTGATGGCATGGTGACTTTCCAATAAATATGACAGGGAAAATAGTTCAACTAATTGCTGATTGTTGGATCTGATTGGTTGTTGTTTCGACAGGCGGAGCGTCAGTCGTTGCGTCTACAGCTGGAGCGAATGGAGAGCGAGCTTCATCTGACACACGAGCAGAACAGCCAGCTCACTGGACGACTGCACAAAGCTGAGCGAGAGGTCAACTCGCTAACGTGTCAGGTACGTTGTTTTTTTTTTTACCTATGACCCCTTCCTTTTTCATATATTATATCAATACACACCACTGTCTGGCTTTTTGTCTATCTAGGATTAGTTAAACATTATATTTTTTGTTATTAAAGAGCCAGTGTGTAGCATTTAGAGGGATGTATAGGCAGAAATGGAATATCCTATTATAGTTTTGTGTCCTTTAGTGTACAATCGCGTACAAATAAGAAACTCTTTTTGTTTCCCCGTTACCTTAGAATGAGCCGTTTATATCTTCTTACAGAGTGGGTCTTCTTCACGGAGTAGGCCACCATGGTTCTACATAAACCCAGAGTTGCACGAGTTCGTGTCCACAATAGTTCTGCTCACGCTTGACACACAGTAGAAATTTGGTTGCCATCTGTAACCTCACCACTAGATGGCGCCAATTCATAGACTGGACCTTAAACTGTTCTTTCCACACCATGTCTTCTTGTGGTTTAATGGACAGTAGCTGATCCCCCATTTGCTGATCGTAACTGGCTGATACAGATCGATTTAATTGTTTTGTTAGTTATATTCTCTGCTGTACGAAGCTTATGTTTTATCACCATCGTCCCAAAAATAATTTCAACCTATCTGAAGTAAAAAAAATTCTAATGTTATCATTTTACTATATTACACAATCAAAACAAAAAATGCCAAAGATTTTTTTTCAATAAAACATTGCATTATTTTCTAATCATTTAAAATGTAATGATCACATTTAGATTTTTTGCCAATTTACACAGAATTTTGGGCGGTGAAATGATTTTGGAGATGATGGAGGGGGAAAAAGATAGACTTGAGCCTTGTATGCTGACTGCTATAAAAAAAAAAACTGAATAGATCTGTATAGGCCAATATGTCTCAGTGACAAGAGCCAATCCGTGTTGGCGGGAAAAAAATTTGATCTGGCCAACCCTAAAAGTTTAATTTCCTTACCTTTTTCTGCTGATCTGGGGCAAGACTCAAATACAATCCTAATAGTGATTTTTGTGATCCATTGCACACCTAATGAATTAAAATTTGCTATTTGTGACCTAATTGAACAAAACAATATCTATTTTCACTATCTACTCGTGGTTTGAAGCTTAAGGAGGCCCCGCCTTCCTGACCTATTTGTCTTTTTGTGGTTCTCAGATTGACAGCCTGAAGCATTCACATAAACTGGAGGTGGCCAGCGTCAAACTGGAGTGTGCCCGCTCTAAAGGGGAGTTGGAGAGAGAGAGGGACGCACTGCAGGGGCAGATTGACGGTATGGATCACACACACACACACACACACACACACACACACACACACACACACACACACCCTGCAGTGAGAAGTGGACCGTGCTCCTCAAAAACATCATCAACTGATCTGAGGCAGAAGGTAGAGAATTTACTGCACTGGTATGAATTTGACTATACTGTTGTGAGATGTACTCATTAATCTGCAGGTTACATTCATACACATGTGGCACATGATAGTGTTATGTCGTTACACAGCAGCACAGACAGTAATGTCACCGCAACACATTGAGACATGTATCAGTAAAGAAGACAAAAAGTTTACAATTTGTAATATCAGCAAGTCCAAAATAAGCAATGGAGGAACAACCTTATAAACATTTGGAAGAACTAACTTAATCAGACTCTTCTAATGTAATTCATTCCCATCATGCTGCTCAGAGTAAACACAGTGACCGTCTCGTCTACAGACAGCGGAACATTAATGGCAGATGCTTTTACTTGCATGTTGCGTTCAAGCTCTACTCAGTAAAAAGAGTATTGAGCAAAGGTAAATTATAACGCTGTCATGTGTTCAAATATAATCTTTAATTCAGATTTTTATCAGGAACCTTAAATACATACAGTAGTTTAAAGGAGATGTTTTCATAGGTACCTAAAATAGACATCGCAGAGAGAAATAGGAGTGGTTTAACTTCCTAACACTATCTCTAAGCATCTTTTAATACATCATTGAAACTACTAATGGCAAGTTATTTTCTAATCAGAGCAAATTTAATAAATATACAACTATTTCCTAATTACTATAGTAAATCGTAAATCATAACAACCCGTTTCATTCTCATGCTCACTCCTGTGTCTCAGGTCTGCAGGCAGACGTGGAGGTGTTAAAGGCTGCGGTGGAGCGACATAAGGAAGTTCTAGTGGAGAAAGAGAGGGAGTTGGTCAGGAAGGTGCAGTCGGCCCGCGAGGAGGAATTCCGCAAAACTGCAACCTTGCATGAGGAAAAGTGATTACCTTTATTTTATTTCAGTTACTGATATAAGTCACCTGGTAGCAAGTCTTCATTTTGAAAGCTTTGTTGGTACAAAATCAAAAATATTTATTGATTTTCTTCCACTGCATCTCATCCTTTTGCTTCTGTTATTGTCTGTCGTTAGGTTGGAGGTGGAGAACCGGCTTGCTGCTCTGGAACAGCAGAGGGCTCTGCAGGACGCTGCAGATCAAGCCCAGAAGGAGGAATGGGAGGAACGTCTTCGCATCACACAACAAGGAGAGGAGTCAGCCCGCAGGGAACTGCAGAACCTGAGGTCAGCTTTATACTGAATGTTGAGTGTTATTAAACCGACACAGCTCCCTTCTTCAGTGGAAAAAAACAGGTTACAGCCAGTAAGATCAAGCTGCTAATTCCTTATTTAATATTAGTTATCTTTTACATCAAAAATAACTGTACATGTAGAGGACACAGTTATGTGTAACTAGAGTTCGTAAGACTACTGCACATATTACTAATCACTGTCTGTGGTTAGCTGTGTTACAGAGTGGAAAAGCCTCTTTACCCCAGTTATTGTACCCATACCAATGTTTTGCAATCTATTGCTCAACTTAAATGGTGTAAAGGTTAGACTTGCCCAGCATGGGGGCACTTTAGCCATTTTAGTTTTATTTAGTTAAAATCATAGGACAAGTATTGTTGACGTTGGGTTTATGATCCCAATTTATGATCATACAAAAGTTGTAGTAATTTTTTTTTAAATATTTGTGTTATGGCATGTCATTTTAATCTATAAATTGTAAGGAAATCCACTTCCCTCATTAATGAAACTGTTTTGTGTCTTACAGAAGCAAACTACAGCAGCAAAGCTCACATCTTGAGGAGCTTGAGAGACAGAAAGCAGAGATCGCTGACCTACAGCATGTAAGTCAACAGCAAGTACCTCAAAGTGTCATTTGTCCTGCAGCCAGCAAAGCCAGGGGATTTTCGGCTGAAATAAACAGTTTTGTTTGATCCAACAGCAAAACCAGGAACTGGGTGTCCAGCTGGGAACGCTGTCTCACTCTGAAAGTGACCTGATGGAGACAAACCAGCGACTGAGAGAAACTCTGGACCGAGTCAGAGAGGATCTTAGGACGGCCCGAGCCCAGGCTGAGAGGAGCCAACACGAGGCAGAGAGGTAGCGTACTGCTCAGCGTCTGTTTACTTCCTGTCTTAATGATGGTTAGATAATTACTGCCATCAAATCATGCATACTTGAAATACCATGATGCTTCAATTACCTCCCTCTCAATTAAGCCGCTCTCTTTTCTTCCCTCTGTGTTGTTCCTCCCCCAGGCTGGTGGAGGACCATCGGGTTGAGTGGTTGGAGGAGAAACACAAGCTGCAGGAGCGAGACGCTGAGCTGCAGCAGAAATACTCTCAGGTCAAAGAGAAACTGCAGAGGGCAGCAGTGGCCCAGAAGAAGGTACTGCTGCTCCTTACAATGTCTTTAGCAGTTTGAGGATGAAACAAATACTTTACAAAAAGGTTTGTTCATTCTACAAGTTGTCTACTTTTTTCAGAACAATCTTAATCTTATGTAGGGTACTCTGACACAGTAATGTATTGTGTCCCTTTGCTTATTCACATAATTTGTAACGTAATATTGAAAAGGTCTCAGGAGAGACTTGTAACATGCAGATAATGTGTTTTTTGCACAGAGGAAAACGCTGACAGAGAACAAAGAGAAGAGACTCCAGGATAAGATTCAGTTGCAGGAGGCCAAGATAGAAGAGCTGGAACTGCAAACTGCTGCAGCAAAGAAGTAAACTTCAAACCTTTCATGTAATGAATTAAATGACACGGTTAAGTCAACAAACTCCAATTGCTTACATTTGGATCATTTTGTCCTTTTTAACAATGCCTACAAGTAAAGTACAAGTTAATTTTAAGGAAACTCAAATCACCGGCCTGCTTGAAAGCTGGCATGTCTAGCTAACTAGTGTGAGTAGTAGTCTTAATTCAAACACCAAATTAAAACTCTTTTCCCCCTTTCTGTCTAGACGTTCGTCGTTCTCAGAGGAGCAAGCTCAACTTAACAGACGATTGAAGGAGCTGCAGCGACGACACAACGAGTTTCGGCGTCTCCTACTCGGTGGTCAGGGTGCCTACAGCGCTGGCCCCGCCTTCCTGACCTCCTCACCCACCCCCTTCCTTCTCCTTGGGTCTGAGGGGCCGTTGGCCAACATACCAGTAAGCGTAACTTTTGGCATCAGTCTGTAGTGTGATGACAATGCTGTGTAAATAGTTGAATGGAGACAAAAGAAACCCAGCTAACTGAAGCAGTAGTATTAGATATATTTTGTAGAGCATGCACAACATCTATAGTTACAAATTAAATGTTTCAATCGTATGCTGATGAAAGTTAGAAAATCATATATTTAAAAACAAACCCACTGACGAACCAATGAAATTCACAACGACACCCAAGCTGTAATCATCAAACCTCCAATCTGTAGAAGCAAAGCAGCTTCCCCACAGTGAAACTAACCAGAAACAGAAGGGAGGATGTGTGAAATGCAGCACTGTGAATGGCATAACAAGGTCTGCATTGTTTGTGAGGGAGGTAAGCATAAATGTAGCTAATATGGCCGTAGTAATATTTGCTTGTTTTACCCTCCTCCCTCCGCGCTGCAGGAGGAGCAGCATCAGAGGGAGCTGTCCCTGCTCCGTCGGAGGCTGGAAGACCTGGAGAACGCCCAGCAGCAGCAGCTGGAGGAACTGGGTTCTCTGGTGCAGAGGGACCGGAACTCTAGTTCCCAGCCTGACCTCTGATTTCTACACTACGTAGCAGTAGACATTAAGAGGGGGATGAAGCACTTCTCATTTCACAGTTTGTGCTTCCTGTCCTTGCGTCTTAGTCCCTCCCACCTGAGATGTGAGAAGGAAGAGACAGAGGAGTCTAGGAAACAGACCTCAAATTTTACTTTACCCAAACACATGAAATGACTGAACTATCTAGTGATAAATTGCTTCAAAGCAGTCAATTTAATGTGACGTGTGTCACGCCTGTTTAATATGTCAGGGGATACATCTGGCTCCTCCTCTCTCCTCAAGATGCGTTTAAAGAACAGACACTTCCTTCAATATGGCGCACGCAGGAGGCACAAAAGAGAAATGAGAAGAGCTTTCCTGTGAAAATGGAAGCAATATAATAAAGTTTACATATATCTGATGTTGCACTTTTAAAACTGACCATGACATCCTCAGGGTTCAATTTTTGTTTTGAAAAAAGATTTTATAAAGATTAGTTGATAAAAAGGCACTACAAGCTGTGAATTGTACATAGCACATACAGTCTGTTGATGTAATGAAAAGAGTTTAATTTATATTAAAACAATGAGTCAACTTTCTCCTGACTTCTGTGGTTTTGACTCTGATTCAATATCTGGCATACCTTCTCAGTACTGAACATTTGTCAGACACATGACCGATCAACAGTTGTATTACGTACCGTTCCGAAGTGCTTTCATTTTTTTCTACTGATAAGTGATTTGTGCCTCACTTCAGTATCTTCAAAAGTAGACTATTTTAATGCTAATAACCAACATGTTTGGCAGTACCTCATCTTTGTAGCAGGAGATGATCCATGCTTGGGGGAAAAAAGGTTTTCCCCTCCCCATGGTTATTCGGAAGAGTAAAAAGATGGCAGCTCAGTCCCAGGAGCAGCTTTTTAGTCCATCAAACAAGTTTTTAACATGATGTAGTTGCTCCGTCAGCTCAGTAGGAGCTCCGTTTTGGTCCAGCTTGTCTTTGATCTTGAGAAAAGAAGAAAGCACCCAAAGGAGCATTTGTAAGGCATTTTTTTTATAAAATCCACCTCTACAATCTCATCTAAATTATGTAAGGTGTAAATCCCAAAAACATGCAGCTTAACAAGCCTTTTACTGTGGTTTAAAATGTTTAACTTTATGAAAAAGCAGCAGGGTTCTTTTAGCTTGTAAAGGCTTTTGCAGTGTTACATTTTGATAAAGTGCCACCCTGCACATGAACAGGAAATAACTGAGCAAAGCAGAGGTACATCAAAGGTGCATTTCCTCTAAAAGAGTGTCTTGTGGCTCTCGGTTTCACAAGTCTCTCCTGATGCCAGCATCATGTTGGTGAGCTAGGATCAGTTGTACAAACTGATCCAGTATGAAATATATTTTAGCATTGCTCATCAACTCTGGGACCAAAGTGATATGACCTAACTTTTTATGGTCAATTAAATTGTATCACACTGTTAAAACTCACTGCATCTTTACTGAGGGTATCAATGTGGAGCAGAACGCAGCGATTGTAAGTAAAAAATATAGTTTAAAAAAACAAAAGACATGACATCAGTGTGAAGCAGTATTGAGATGAAGGGGCTGACCTCTGTGAAGTATCGCGGTATGAATTTGTAGAGCTCTCTGAGGGCTGCAGCTTCGTTGAACTCGTTTTCGTGTTTCTGAAATGAAAACAGCCATCTGTTCACTGCTGGTCTTCACTGTGCCAATTTTTAAAGATTTTCTACAGAAATGGACAATACCTTTGACTCTTCCTGCAGGAATTCATTGAATTCGGACTCTGTGATTGGTGACTGGTCTTTGATCTGCTTGTAGTAGGCCTTTACTTCCTGTTTAAACTTGGGTATGTCTTTGGCGTAGAGTAGTTTGTTGGTTGGTGCATGCTGAAACAATAATAATCAAGGTATAGGGTTACTTAAACTACTTAGAGAAGTAAATAAATTTAGCAACAATTAGGTGCTTTTTAAGGGTCTTCTGTCTGCAAAGCGTTGGGGAGTTTTTCATCCCAGCGGATGCCATTTTTAATGTTTCCAAGACAACAATATCACACTGTTTTACGAAAGATAAGCATTGCATTCCCCTTTGCTTTTTATTATCCATACTAGCTACTATCTATTTGTTTTACGTTGTTTTTTTCCCAAGAGCACCAAACGGAGGAAAAACAAACTAAACTGACATTTTTTTACACGCTATACTATGACTTTGTTTGCTTTTTTTGACGTACTATACTTTGACTCATCAATGTCAACTATGACTATACTGTGGCTTTTTTCGACATATTGTATACTATGACTAAACTAAGACATTTTTCAACATAATATACTATGACTATTTCACAAATATTTTCAACATACTATACTATGACTTTTTTCATGACACCTTTCAACATATAATACCATGACTTTTTTCGATATACAACACTATTTTCTTCGACATACTATACTATGACTTTTTTCATGCCTTTTTGGGATATGCTATACCCCGACTTTATTTGAAAAACTACAAAATTAATATTTCACTAATATTTTTGACATACTACTTTTCTATGATTATATATTAGTACAAAAAAGAATGGCATATGTTGAAAAAGTCAAAATATAGTAATGATATTTTTGACATATGCTATGACTTTTTTCAACATAATATACTATGACTATTTCACAAATATTTTCAACAGACTATACTATGATTTTTTCTTTTTTTCGACACTATACTATGACTTTTTTCAACATACAATACTGACACTATACTATGACTTTTTTCAACATACTATGACATTTTTCATGACTATTTTGACATACTATCACTTTTTTGACATACTATACTATGACTTTTTTCAACATACTATGATTTTTGTTTAATGACAACCCTTACTATGACATGAGTTTTAATGGAACCTTTGACATGTTTAGTATTACATTTAAACATCACATTATTGTATGGCAATTCATGGGACCAGAAAGCACTGCTACGGCTGAAAACGGACTATCCATTCCAAGACCAGAAGGATACAGAAAACCTTCATCCCCTCATCTTTATTTAAGAGTATACTGTTGGTTTTACCTGTAATATCACTTTGCAATGTATATTTTATAGTTGTACCTTAACTGCTTACTATGTTAAAACTTTAAACATATGAGGTATTCACACACCTTATGGTTTATTCCATGTTATATTCAGTCCATATTCTATTATGCAAATATTACATAACCGTACAATGTTGCACTTTTGCTTTGATGCAATGCAGAATTCCGTTGTCTCAGTACATGTACATGACATTAAAGTTGAACCTATTTTTGTCTCATGTCGTCTTT